>NW_013526027.1:3325662-3408162 GCF_000836215.1 Papilio polytes
CGTTCTAATTGCGCCAAAAATATCGATACAAGATAAATATTACGTTATAAGGTATGCATTTACTGATACGAAGCACATTCAAGCAAAAAAAAGAGACATTTCAAACATCAGATAAAGTTGTCTATGGAGCAACTGGATACAGCCCAATGTGCGACGTCCGTACCTGTTCGTGGCATTACGGACCATGGAAATGTACCTTTATCTTCAACTTAAATTATTTAAAAACAATCGAATGAAGCAATTAGAGTGACCATATTATGATATAATGATTATTATTTGACATAATAAAAAACAAAAGACAGTTTACCAGACTCTTATTTACAAAGGGTGACCGCTTTGGTATGTTTTCTATGGTTACGTAAGAATTAAAGAACTCCATATAAATATAGTAAAGGGTTATCAAAAGGTGACATAGTTAAGAAGGTGACGGCTGTAATGACGAATAGTAAATCGGTATTGGGGAACGAAAATCTATTGTGCAGTCCAGTCCTTTCCGTACATTAGTGATGTAATGAAGGAAGCGATTGCAGCGCCGCCAAGCCAGGATTTACATTTTACAGGTTTACATTTGTTAAATTCTCAATTGCAAATGTCATAATTACAGTTACCATAATAACCTTGCTTCGTTAATGTTGGCAGCTTGTACTTTATGGTACCTTTTCCCACATGAAAGTATTATTCCAATTTTTTTATACCCTAAGTTTAATAGCGTGAAAACATATATCCCAAAACGATTGCTGACATCTGACGTCACGAAGTAGTGTGTTCACGCTTTATTATATTAGTATAGATAGTATAGAAGTATAGATTATGAACGTAACAACAATTTACGTTAAATAAGTGTTACTCGAAATTCCTAGGTATAAATAAACTTTTCCAAATTAGTTTTCTCAACTGAATTAACTATATTTAAACGTTCTAAGCTGTTACATAAACATTATTTAACATTCCTAAAGAGTCAAACAACAGCATTAGTTTCAATTTGACTGCAGCGCTGTACCTAGCTTGAAATTTCAGGGATTTCAGCTCGTCTTAATTGCTTAACGCAGTAAAGCCTTCGCTTAAATCACCTACATTTAGCATAAACTCGCGTCTAAATAGTACTAAATGATTGCCTCACATTTTTATTAAAAGTATAACTAAACTTGAAGAGTTTAGTTATACTTTTAATAAAAATGTAGTAAATTTAAGTTTGAAGAGACATACAAACATATATTCTGATAAGATCGCATAATCTTACTTCTTACTAATATTATTAATGCGAAAGTTGAAATGGATGGATGCTTGTTTGTTAAAGTTTACCACCTAATTATCTGGGTGGACAGAGTCGCGGGTTAAAGCTATTTATCTTGTAAAGATTCTTTTACCCTAAAAAACTTGTTTCAATATTTCTGTCCAATGCAAATATCTAAGAACAAGAAATGTATCAACTAGCCGTACTCGTATATCTAGTCGGATACAAAGGAATTTAAATCATATTGTATGCATAAGTAAACATTCAAATATAAACGAAATATTTAACATTTCAAATGTACTATTTAATGTATTCATGTCTGGGAGTAAATAGAACTCGATCCGATAATTCAAAATCCTTTCCTATAACCATCACAATATTTGCCAGCATTGTCCAAACATAATTATCGCGCGGCAAACGCGAAAAGCGCGGGAAATTGAAGAGGGCGCTGCGAGCGCGATACTGAGACATTTTATTTCTAACAAATTGTCATGTCACAAAAGCTTGCATAATTTAAAGTTAACGCTTTACTTATTTCACTAAAAATAAAAGATTTAGATAAAATTTTTACATAACAAAGGTATAGAAAATCACCTTTATAATAATACATTTTAGAATAAGTAAAAGAAAGTTTGTTCCGTTCTACCAATTAAATTCTCATAAAAGACTTTTTACCGCATCCATTTATTATATAGTGAATTGTCAAAAATAATTGCGTTCCTTTACACGTAAGTAATAATAATTTTAAATGCAGTATTTTTTAGAACAATGGTTCTTAATTTTAGCTTTACAATTCTGTATTTTCATCGTGCGTTATTAATTTTCTTATTTAAACTCTTCGCTTACGAAGCAAATTCGTAAATTACACATTATTCATGAAACGATACGTATTTTAATGGAAAACCTTAGGTTGAAGTTTCTCATTTTAACGTGAAATGGATTTTAACAAAACATAACCAAAGAGTTTGTTATAAAGATCAACAAACCTATCACAGGTTAATTCTAGCTACAATAAGAAACTTCACAAATAACCAATTAATAATTCAGATTGCCACATTAAGTCTTACAATATAATTTAGGATATAATTTCTCAGTAAGAAATGTTTTATTTGATTTTTCTTTCTAACCTAAAATACATTTTTCCATTTTTATAAACAATCGCGTTTGCTGACAGTTATATTACCTCTAACATTTATTTATATCGGATAATAAATTACATTTCTATTAATATTCTAAATCATAAAAGATACAAGAATAATTAATGTTATGTTATCGATTGTTAGTAAAAAAAACAACTGAGTCAGAACTGGTGCAAGGCCAAACTGGTTAAAGGTGGGTTCCCGACACTGAATCACCTGTACAAAACACGTATTCGTATCTCTTTCATTACCTTTAATAAGACAGAGACAGATAGTGTCACAGAAGTTAGATATATATTATATTATATTTCGCTAAGTTGAAATATTGAAGTTAAATTATAACTCTTTAAAAGGTAACATTATTATTTAATGATTTCTTCGAACTGAAAATGTATTTTTGTGTTACCTTTGAAACGACGAGATTTGAAATGACAAGAACGTCTTTCTGTTACGTAAGACTTCGTACTTTAAAAGAGCTGTTTCAGACCGTAATTAAAACAAATAAAAAGGTTTTTTATAACCTCCGTAGTTTGTTTCAAACATAAAAACGAAAACCGCAATGAAAACTTTATTTAACAATGGTGTAGAATTCTTGTTAATAAATCACTAACAAGGAAATTTCCGCGTTAACCAAACAATGGGTAAGTTGAATTTTATCTTAAATATTCCGGAGATAAATCGCTAACTGTTTCTGTAATAAGTTTTGTTGATAACTTAACATTGCTGTGTACATAACTAAACTTTAATTACTTCCTAATTATTTTAAAATTACTAAAACATTGAAGCTTAGATAAAATAGGTGACAGTTAACTTGAGTTAGTTTTCCAATCATAAAAATAACGATTTTCATTAAAGAAATTTACAGGAAAGCAACGCTTCTATATTTCATTCATTAGCTTTTCATTAGTTTAGTGGTTGAGAAAATAAGGAGTAAAAGGTTAGCATGTTATGAGAAGGGATGAATCGCATGTAACAAGAAGGACGTTTGTTATGAATGTGGAGGGGTACAGCGGTAGAGGTAGACCTGGAAAGAGATGGATGGATTGCGTGAAAGGCGACATGATAAAGAAGGGTGTGATGACTGTGATGACGGATGATAGAGTTATTTGGAGGACGAAAACCCGGTGTGCCGACCCTACAGGAGTAGGATAAGGTAGGGGATGATGAGTTTTCAATTTTCAAAGGGATATAATTTGTTACCTTTTTTACGACCAATAGTTCTCCTTTCATATGTGCCTCAAAGTCCTGGAATGTTGGGATTTATTTATGTTTGTATGTAAGTTTGTTTATAAACTGATTTTAAACACACGTCATTTGATATTGTTTTCCTTTTCAAGTAATAATTAACTAAAATCTTAACTCAATAACAAAAAGTTAACCACGTTAACAGCAGTTAACCTTCACGGTGCGCCAACGATAATGCACGTTATTTTAAATATTAATTCCTTCGAGTAATTACTGCTGTGATTATATAAAGACGCTATGAGGGTTACGTAATACAAGTCATTTTTTATAAGCTAACAACACACTAGAGTGGTTTCCTATTGTTTTATAATTATTAAAATATGTATTAAAAATTACAAGATAACCAATATTGTATGACAGTGTAATGTAGATAAATCAATACAGAATTGAATTAAAACATTCGCTTATCTACACAATAATTTTATATAGGTTATTTTTAAAAGATTTTAAATTATACATTTCATATTTTAGGTCAACAATATTAATAATTACACTCTTTAAAATAGTATTCATAATCGCTATTAACGTATAAAAATCATACATCCATTTTCCTAGTTCATAAAAAGAAATTACATCATTTTAAATCTCGTGATCTTCGTAGGATAGGAACTATTTTCATTTCGTTGTATAATTTGCGTTTTCGTGAAAATTAACATAGTATCTCCGCAGCACAAGGGGTTATGAATTATTCAAAATAAATGCATAATGCACCGATGTGGCTACGAATTGGTTAAATAATAGAATCATCTGAGAATGCAATGGACTTGTATAACGTTGGGACAGCGTTTAGGAAACACGATGAATAATTATTTATTTAGTTATAAGGTACGCCAATTGCATGTTCAAAGTTCACAAACAAATTCAGTATCTTACTGACAAAAAAAAAACAAAAAAAGTAGAACACACAGTTGACAGGCGTGTCGTTAGTACCTACAACTTTCTGCTTCGATTATCTTATTCTTGACACTTCCCTTAGTCGCCATTTAATATCAATAATTGATTTAATGTAACAATTAATAGATATAGTAAATGTATTTAGTCTAAATAATTAGTCAATAAGTACTAACGAGAATGTCTTCATGAAGAGGCAGAGGTTCCTTATTTAGCTGTATGTTTCTTTTGATTATCGGATAATGCTCGAAATAGTAAAGCGAACATATAATTCATATTTCAATTTAACAGCCGAGTTAGAATGTTCGTTACACTACAGTTGGTCCTCACCTTAACTTTAGTCGAACTGTTTCAATGTCATATTTGAGTGTTCCGCACAACAAACAGCTCAGAGCCGATGAAAAAGTCACGAAGAGTGGGTTTTTGTGGTCGCCTAGCGAAGGCCCTCGCGGCTATCAAAAAAGCCAACACTTTTTGCTGGAAGACTCTAGCTGGCTCATTTTTTATTTCATTCGCATACTTTGAAAGTTTTTCATTTTCGGATATAATCTTCTATCTAACTTGTTGTCGACTTGTAAAAAGTTGTTGTTAGCGGACTTCGGGATTGTTCGTGTATTGTTTACCTTATTTTTCTTACCTATTTTTTGAATACTTTACGTCTGCTGTTCTTGTTACATTTTTTTACCTTGTGCTACAAGTTGTATGAACAAGCAGATGTCATTTATATTTCTGATTCAAAATATGTTTTTTCTACCAAAAAAAGAAATAAAAAATAGTCTGTCATTAAGCCTTGAAAACTTTAAAGATGGTCTTACAATTAAAGACACTTCAATCTTACTAATGTTGTAAATGGGAAAATTTATATTGATGGATAGATGGATGTTTGTTAGAGTTTGTAGACTAAACTGCTGAACGGAATTCGGTATCATTTGGCATAGATGTACAGAATAGTCTAGATTTTAATTGCACGCGGACGGAGTAGTATGCGGAGCTTACTATACGGTAAAAATATTATTAAGAATATTCATCACTACTGCATTTGCAATTGATTTAAAAAATGCAAAATTATACAAAAAAAATGTGATTCGTAAAATACTTTGCATTCGTTCTCACAGCCGCGCTGCCACAGCCACGGGATTATTTTTTTTTTACTTTGTCTCTTGCGGTATTTACATACTTGGCACAGATCATCCTTTATAAACAGAATAAAAAATATTATCATACCAACTACAATATGGTGATGTTTAGTACTTTTAATTATTTACAAAAACAAGTAACAAGCAAGTCCGTCAATACAAATAAAAAGGATCTTTGATCCTTATAATGAAATTTGCCAAAATCTCACTTCTTACTAATTAATCCGAAAGTTTGGATGGATGTTTGTTAGTTTGTAGCAGAAACTGCTGAACAAATCTCGATGAAATTTGGCAAAGACGTAAAACATATTCTGGAAGAAAACATAGGCTACTTAATATGTTTTTTTTTAATTCGGCGCAGACGCAGTCGCGGGCGAAAGCTTCTTCTTCTTCTTCTTCTTCCTTAGCTCTACAGCCTTTTGTGGGCCTTGGCTTGGTCAAGCAATTTTTTCCACTTCGGTCTGTTAATGGCTACCGATTTCCAGTTGGGCGAAAGCTAGCACTTGTATTAAACAGAGATGCCCTATTTTTGTTTCGTCTAACAGACGAAAGATATGTAGTACATATTTTCTGAGAGAACCAATTGATAGAAGCGATCTGCAGATGAGAGATCCTTGTTTGAGTGCAATCAGGCGACATTTCGACGACCCGAAATATTATGTTTAATGTTTACGTACAAACAAAACAGTGTATTGTCTGTCAGCGGATAAACAGCGGTGTTCCGGGCGCGCTGCGCTGCCGCTCGCAGTCAACATCATTGTTGAACCGATGTTTATCTCTGACCCATCTTAAAATAAATGACGCAACAACAAATGTCCAACACATAACTGAAGACTTGTATTGATACCTTTATTTCAATATGTTACGACTTGCACTCAGAGATAGAGATTAATGCCGAATATTAAAACTAATAAACACTTTGTAAGCACTGCTTATCATTTAAGGTGTCGTTAAATGTCGTTTCACTATTCGTAAGACATTAACGGTCTCTCTAGGGTTCTATTAAGTATCCAAAACATAAGTCGGAGTCGGAGAAAAGAACTATTTTTACTGTTCTTATGGAGTTTAAGTATGAGATTAATTTAAATATAGTATCATAAATATAGACAAAAGCTAACTAAAAAAGAACCAGGAAAATCCTAACAAGTCTTGGTATGCGAAAACTTCTTGTATACGCTCTTTTTTGTGGTTTTTGATAGCTCTATCTGGTGCTAGTTAAAAAGGAAGGTTAGAATTGTTTTAAATAAAAAAAATCCAGGATATTAAAGAAGCAAGTGTATTAAAAAAAGTAAAGACATAAATAAGGTTACTTATTTCAAATTTTAGGAGTTAATAAAATAATTAATATCGATTTTTAATTAGTACTGATTTCGATGATACCGATGTAATAAATCGCATTCTAGAACTGCAATAACAAAGGAATAGCAAAACTCGTAAACAAATAGGCCTTTTACTTAATCATAAATAATAAATATGCGACATTTATTTTATTATTCAAGTATTGATTAAAAAAAAAACATGAATTGCCAGCCAATACCAAAAAGCTTTATAAGTGTTCGGGAAACATTATTAAAAACTTTGACTCGTTAATTCACAGCTTAAATTATGTTAAAAAATGTTTAATGTAACTTAATTAATTACAGTTCATGTTGCCTTTATAATTAAACTAAGGTAAATACATCATTAAAATGAATTCTGAATATATTTTGGCGATCATTTTACACGCGAAAATATCACGATTTATAAAAAAAACTGTAAAAATGCATATCGTGTCGATAAAAATTCAAATAAAGGTTTTGCTAATATCAATCGAACGGGAAGTAACGAACGTTACTAATTAAAACTCAGCTGACTGTATCGTTTTAATAAAAAAAATACGGAAACAATACCATTCCAACTAATGCAACAATAAAAAAGAAACTAAAAAAATAAATTGTCTATGGAACAATGCAGTTCACAGCCTTAAGTAACGCGATCAGAAAGCAGAACTGACAAATTTATTGGAACATTACCTTTGCTAATAAAAGAGTTTCCCTTTACTTTTACACAGGCCTATAAATTATCTAATAAGACAATAAATAATAATAACAGAAAATAAATAAAATATAGAGAAAAAATACCTTTTAGATCGGGCTGAAAAAATCCTGGCTCACTGCACAGACGAAATTAAAAAAAGAAAATTAAATCACTCAATATTCGAATTAGGAATCCGAATCACACACGACGTGTTATTATAGAATCGGCCGTGGCGGAGTGCGGACGCGACGCGATCTGCGCCGGTGGAACGACGCGGAGCGACTGAGTGAGGGAGGTAGCCCACCGACCGATATCCACTTTTACATCTGCGTGCAACTTGAAAACAATGAATCGTTTGTTTATACCTTGTTAATTGATACAAGGCTAGATCTGCCGATATGCAAACAACACCTGCTCACTATCTGTAAAGCTATAAGGTCGAAAGTTGCTTGTGGAAGATTTAAAGAATCGTTTTTGTAGATGTTGTGTATAACGTGAGATGACAATATGAATTGGGTTTGTTTGCGGACGTGGTGCAGCCTCGCAGCTCGGCGCAAGGTCGCGAAGGTGTCAACGAGGTGCGCAAGGTGTTGCCGATGTCGGCTGCTGTCAGCGCCCCTGGCATTAAATAATCTCTATTAGGTAACAATTATCACAAACATTTGAACTGACATAACAATTTTTTCTTCAATGATAAAATTGGTCAAAGTCATCGTACCCAAAATAACTTACGAATAATCTATGTTGTCAGCACTCAGGAATAATTTAAAGTAAATCAACAGTTTTGAGCTTTTTATTAAAAAGCTCAACGCTATCGTCGAATCAAAATCACTTACTTCTGACTACCTCTTTAGATTAAAGGCGTGATTGTTGTATTTTAACTTATGTTTTAACAAAAAAGTAAATAGTTTTTTGAGTCATCTCTTAAGAACGCTGTTTTAAGATATTTCTGGAGGTGTTTTTGTTTTCTTTTGATATACTCTATGATGAAACCATTATTTGTTTTCTTTTCGTGAATAGAACAGTTTATTAAATACTTTCACTTGTTGATTCATCACCTATTTATTAATAATTAATAATGTTAATATAATATAGAGTCAATTAAAAATAAACCGTACTTATTATGTTTTCATCGCAGTTTTATTATAATTTAATATTTTTATCTAAAGATTTTACATACGTTTTACAGTTGTCTTTTTAAATGTATTTTTTTATTCTGTAAACTTTTTAATTCTAATTTCACCGAGCTCTTACATTGTTATCTAATTAAAAAAGTGTTTTTCTACATAAAGTTAAAAATGTCCCACTTTTCATAACAAAAACAAGCTATAATCTGTACTCAATATGGGCAGATAGTACACAATGTAGGTTACATCTTATAAGGTTTCGTCTAGGCCGACAATAAGCCTTAGGAACCCAATAACTCTTAAGTGAACTGACTTACAAACCGGTTTAACTCCTTTTGGTCAAAGCCCTGCTTAAAACAAATCAATAACCATCGCATATGATATATGGATCTTAGAGGGCACACCTTTGACTAAACTATTGCAACTTGTAATAAAAGTTACACCGACAAGTCGAATTTAGAAATAATTATGTCGTGTGTTTAATAAAAGGAATTTTTGACCGTCCGCACACCTTTGATTAAATAATCGCACAACGGTCGTGCGATTGTCCATTGTTTTGCAGCCAATTCAACTTAGTTGCACAACTAAAAACCTAGCAGTGTGCGGACCTTCATATAAGTTCATAGGAATCAAATCAGACTAAACAGTTGTGCGATAGTTTGAACTTTAATAAGTTAAACGTATCATATTAAACTTTAAATCTCGAGTTTAATGGAAAATATTAATTTAAAAAGAAAACTTGTGACAACCCTAAACCATCTCATTTATTTTGCTTACAAGAATTAAGGAGGGGTCCCTCCAATTAGTCGACTATATTCCCCTTTTGCTTTCTTGTATTTTTACTTTTCTTTCTTTATGTCTATATTTCTTTGATGTATTCCCACATAATTAACATTAAAAACCTTTTGGCGTTGGATTCGAATTAAAAAATCACGCTTAAATGTATAAAAAAGCCACAATTTTCCACTTTGATACCCTTAGAGCGATCGTAGATGCTTTTGAGTCGTAGTCGGTGCAATTAAATTGGCTTTAAAATTAAATAGAGATTGCTCTCTTTGGTATCGCAAAACGATTTTTAAATCATTTTTATGAAACTAGATAGAGATCAAATATCAAGCACAAGAGAATGAATCGTTTCGTTTTGTAATAAACCTTAAGGGCGTACGCACACTTGAAACTAAACTATAGCACAACTGTTAAGTCGCACTTTGATTTCTATGAGCTTATAAAGAGGTGGGCAACTACTCGAATTTTTAGTTTGTCAATCGACAATCGCATAACAGTTCTGCGATAGTTTACGCAAAGGTGTGCGTCCACTATAAAAATACCTTTAAAATAATATACACACAACAATATAAAATTTAAGCAATATTAAGTTTATTTTATAAATTCAATATGTGGATGTATTTTTTTAATTTTGACATATCTTTTATTATCATCAAACAAATAATTGGACAATACGACGTTTTCCCTAATTTCCTCAGAGAGCATTACAAGAGAAATATTATGGTTAATACTGATGGATGTTTTCCTTAAAACACTTTATGTCCCGCGGTTTGATGTTCCAAAATAATAGACGCTATTTACTTACTTCCAAAAAAATATTTGAAGAATGAAATATTTAATGATGTAGGTACAGTCGTGGAAATCCGCGGTGATATGCTTACAGAAATGCCTTGTTAATTGTTACGACGAACTCTACTTACACAAATAACCATTTAGGTAGCAGTAAGGTTCGCAAACGACGGGATAGTAACGAAAATCAATTAGCTGTGTTCTATATACAGATATTTTTTGTAGTCACATTTAAAAACTGCAGCATGTTAGTTATAGTTTAGCGTCGTCGAAGAGGAAATTTCCCCTTCCTATGCGTCCTCCACCATCAAATCCACTTTTCCTTCCCATCCTTTCCTCTTAAGAAAAGGGTGAAGAGGTAAAGGAACTAAAAATTAGGCCTCCGGCACCACATTTATCAGAAGAAACGCGGAATTGCTTCCACTTCACGCCTCTTTTCTGTGTGGTCGTGGTATTACACCGGGCAAGCCGGCCCATTCATGTGAAGATGTTAAAGCGGGCTCTACCACGAACGACTAAAGCTTTAAAAGTGGAACGCCACCAATTATCCCGACTGTACTTTAACATCTATAAAAACTGTCTATAGATAAAAATACCTAGATTTCGAGTAGAACAGTTGTGCTATTGTCAATTGTTTCGCAGCTAATTCAATTGTTAATTAGCATAATTTAGAAGAGAAGTGAGATAAATAATTACAATAAAACACTTTTCCAGGATGACAGCTCGTTTTATTATTATTGGTTGCCAACGCAACCAGTGTGGACATCACAGAAATGTTATGGTTAATACTGATGGATGTTTTCCTTAAAACACTTTATGTCCCGCGGTTTGATGTTCCAAAATAATAGACGCTATTTACTTACTTCCAAAAAAAATATTTGAAGAATGAAATATTTAATGATGTAGGTACAGTCGCGGAAATCCGCGGTGATATGTTTACAGAAATGCCTTGTTAATTGCTACGACGAACTCTACTTACACAAATAACCAATTAGGTAGCAGTAAGGTTCGCAAACGACGGGATAGTAACGAAAATCAATTAGCTGTGTACTATATACATATATTTTTTGTAGTCACATTTAAAAACTGCAGCCTGTTAGTTATAGTTTAACGTCGTCTTAATGCGCACCATGAAGAGGAAATTTCCCCTTCCTATGCGTCTCCTCCACCATCAAATCCACTTTTCCTTCCCATCCTTTCCTCTTAAGAAAAGGGTGGAAAGGTAAAGGAACTAAAAATTAGGCCTCCGGCACCACATTTATCAGAAGAAACGCGGAATTGCTTCCACTTCACGCCTCTTTTCTGTGTGGTCGTGGTATTACACCGGGCAAGCCGGCCCATTCATGTGAAGATGTTAAAGCGGGCTCTACCACGAACGACTAAAGCTTTAAAAGTGGAACGCCACCAATTATCCCGACTGTACTTTAACATCTATAAAAACTGTCTATAGATAAAAATACCTAGATTGCGAGTAGAACAGTTGTTTTTGTCAATTGTTTCGCAGCTAATTCAATTGTTAATTAGCATAATTTAAAATCAAGTAACTAGTGTGCGCACCTCTATATAAGCTCTTAGTAATTAAAGCGCGACTAAACAGTTGTGCGATCTTTTAGTCAAATGTGTGCGCTCTCTTATTTGATATATTTATTTTCCCACTTTCTTGTAGCAAATTGCTTGTTGTGAGCAAATCATATCTCTATCTTTGATGTCGATGTATAAAAGAAAATGATTCGGAAATTAAAATATTGTCTTTTTTCGTGTCTCGCGATTTCTTTCATCCCTCCCCCTGCGCCCCTCTCACCGCCCTTATTCATTAAATTTTCATTTACGAGTCAATTTCTTTTTAACGTGTCACTCCGAGTCAAAGGTACTTATTTACGTCGGTTTGTTCAATGAAGAAACTATGGGTATAAAAATGTAAATTATGTTAGAATACTTATTACATTCTAAATATTTAATTTATGTTTTACTAGCTTTCGCCCGCGAGTCCGTCCACGTGAAATTTATAAATAATTAGCCTATGTGGTTATGCTACTATGTCTATGTCAAATTTTATTGAGATCTGTTCAGTAGTTTAGGCTACAAATTCTAGTAAACATCCATCCATTCAAACTTTCGCATTTATATTATTAGTAAGAAGTGAGTAAGATTGGGTACGTTTGTGATTTTTGTTAATTATTGTTGTTAAGGAATATTTTTATACGTGAAAAGGCTGTTTACATTGTTTCACCGTAACTGAACTTCCAGGCAATCTAACTTTGCCAATTCACAACAAACAAACTTGTCCATTCGTTTCATATTTACATCGAAATGTGAATATAGCAGTACAGAAATGTACTTTCAAGCGGTACGGACGTTCAATTGTGACAGTTTTAACTGACAAGTCGTAGTGTTCAGTTAAAATTGCGTATGTTTAGGCTTAACTTTAACTTTACAGGTCAAATATCTATTTAAAACTCTCAGATCTGAGCGTATTTCGCATAATAACTTTCAATTTAAATTAATTTCACATTAAATATGAATCGAATCAAATTTCAATTCGATATAAAAATAGATTTAAATGTATACTTCACACGTTAATTGGCATGAGGACGGCGAGTCGGCGATCAAATAAATCAACAATCAGTAATCCGCACCCACAAAGGTCGAATAAGTGCTAAACAACCTTCCTCAGGAACCTTTAATAATATAAGGTTGAATGTAAACGACCGTTAGATTGACAAAATTTGAAAAAAGAAACAATGTCTCGTGAACCGAGAATAGATGCAACACGATTGAAATCTTTTTATTATCAACGATATACTCAGTTAAATATAAAACAAATAAAGTAAACAACGAAATAAACTAACAAGCGATTGAATGAAGAACTACTGAGGAGTAAACAAGAATCCTTTCATTCCATTATTGCATCTTCTGATACACTCGTACGTTGCGATATGGTGAATGACTTTACTAACTGTTGGAATTATTTTTCAAACAGTGTCGTTATCGTCGCGTGATCGTGATGTATAAAGCGTGGTTCCGTACACCGTGACGATTAACGATTTCACTTTGCGATAGATTCATTGCCACGCCACGTCGGAAGGAAACGAGATCGAAAAGAACTTACGTAATTGCATTTCCATGTATGTTATGGAACAGTCCGTTCTGCTGGACTGGGATTTATTGGAGCGCTAAAATGCTACATTGTTTTGTACGGTGGAAAAATAAAGAGTGTACTAATAAAAAATAGCCTTGTTGCTAAACGAATGAAGAACAAGGGAAGATCATCATTATTTTATCTTCATTTCAAGAATAACTATAGCTAGCAATAACTATGAAATATTTAATTTCAGAAGTTTAAGCCCAAAACATGAAAATTACGGGCCACAGACGCTTTATCGACCTGTAGTTTTTAGAATGTATTACTTTTCAATGGTTTTCGCTTTGGAAATTGCAATTGAACAATAAAACAACCGTGTTTCATTCACATGTCCATTATCTCTAAAATAAGATGTCCTCTTGAGTCACAAGTGAGTATTGGGCAGCGCGGCGGCGGCGGAGGCATCCGGAGCAGACGATTATCCAATCAGTAGCGTCTTGCGACCACACATCACAGAACAAATTTTCTCAAGAAATAACTGAAGAATATGAATATGATAAATAAGGATTTATTCCCGCACCCATAGATGTATATTGAGTACATAAACATTCCCTTAGTGTATTCTTATACTAAGTCTGATCGTCTGTCCCCCGTCTCTAATCCGCGTGGCCTCTAACGCGTCTAATTCAGTCAATAGGAAGTAGACTGACTAGCTTTTGGCAGAGATGCACCAAATGATTTTACTATGAGTTAAACTGTTTACGGCTTCAAAAAGTTTGTCAATTTGTTGTTTTCGTATATAATAACTTCGCGATTTTAAATTTTTTATTTAGATGCATAAATAGGTCATTTTTTTCAAGATATGTTTCCTAGTTCAGAATACTCTTTTGCACAAAAATACGGATGTATTTTGAATAAAATCCGTGCGCTGCAAAATCATACGTCGACAATATGATGTCCGTTTTATATTTTTGAATTCTCATTCGTATTCAGAACAAAAAAATGTTTCGCCTTTGTCCACGGAATATGAAATCAGCAATACAAGACTAAATAGAATTGAATTTCATTTGATTTCCAAATTGATGTAGCGAGACGATAGATTTTGTAACGTAGCTATTGACTTAACCTCCATGAATTCATTTTTTCTGGACTTCGATTTATTTTTTCATAAATATTCATAACCCATATGTGACCGACTTCCCAAAAGAAGGAGGTACTCAATTCGTCTGTATGTTTTTTTTTTCACTAATTTGTCGACATTTGACATGAGATCCGTCACACAGCAGTGAAAACTGAAACCGATACATGATAATGAAAATGTAACGCACAATTTGCTAACAGTTATGTTTAGTTTCATGCAAAAAATATTGTTGAACTACGAGTATAATTACATGCTGTGTTCATATCTAATAGTTTCAGGTCGCTTCTAGAGGTCTAAAGTGTCATGTCTCTGACGACTTCCTATTGTCACTGTAACCATAGAGTTAGACCCGACTGTATTACAGTTGTCTCTGTTTTTTCAAAGTGAATGAAAGGGAGGACAATAAAAATATCAAAGCAATGGAATCCTACGGTAAAGACTTTCACTGTCATAGAGCAGTCGATGTCACCGCATTGTTATCGTGTTAGTATTACGTTTAACATTACGCACGTCCCATCTGAACTAGAATTTAAATGTGACGCAACGCACGTGCCTAAATAATTACCGAATTAAATGCTCATGTCAAAATTTCGTATCCGAATTCGAGACGTGTACGCACTTTCCATTTTTATGTTAAGTTAAACACTTGCTTCTCTTTGTATGTTTGTCTATTAAATACAACAGATCGTTATTAAAACATTTTTTTGTGAAAGAAAACCAAAACAGTTTTATGACATCCAAAGATAACCTAACTAATCAAAACGTCACTCGCAATTCCAATCTTCAAGCATTTACACTCCTAAAAAATCATGTTTTTTCTTTATTCAGTACGAGCTGTTGCCCGCGACTTCGTCCGCGTGGTATTAGAAGTCATACGAACTATATAAATTACAAAAAGCTACGTATCCCTCGGGAACCGGACATTTCTCGGGTATGAAGCTTATCCCATGTATACTCCAGACTTTGTTTTATATGTATTTGTTTTATATGATATGTTGAACCGTTGCAGAATGATCGAATAAACATTAAAAAACTGAATTAATGAATCCCACAGGAACCGTAACTATTCCCAGGATAAAAAGTAGCCTATGTGTTTTTCCAGACTATGCTCTAAACCTGTGCCAAATTTCATGTAGATCCGTTCAGCCGTTTAGGCTACAAACGCTAACAAACATCCATCCATCCATCCATCTAAACTTTCGCATTTATAATATTAATAAGTAAGATAGTAAGAAATAAGATTAGTATGATAGATTAACTAATTAATTATTATCTTAAGTGATTCTATTTGAAGCGAAGATATAAATGACAATAGGCTCGTGATATCCGATTGAAGTTAGCCAACAGTCAGTCGTCATCTTCCAATTACACTGTGTGCCGCATACCGGGCACATTGTGTAACACTGTTCACATGTACACTCGCCGGCAACTAAAATAGGACCGTATTTTATATGTATCTAAGACTGTTGTATCCTTTATTTTGCGACACTTATTACTAATAATAATAATAATAGAAAAATGATATTATTAATTATTATAAGTAATAAGTGTAATTAAGCTTATATGTCAATCCGGTGACTAATTATGAGTTTGTTTTTAATTCCTTTAGTGTCATTATAGTGTTTTAAAATAAATAGCGATTATAGTCTTTATGTTGAAATGTTTTAGAATATAACTAATTTACATAACTTAGAAATAAAAGATCCAGTGGCGACATTAGTGTAGGTCGTGTTGGGGCTACCACCTAGGGCGCTGTAGATATCGCGCCCAGGGCGCCAGTATACACTACGTTAATCTTACTTCTACTAATCTTACTAATATTATAAATGCGAAAGTTTAGATGGATGGATGGATTTTTGTTAGCGTTTGTAGCCTAAACGGCTGAACGGATCTCTATAAAATTTGGCACAGGTTTAGAGCATAGTCTGGAAGAACTCATAGGCTACTTTTTATCCCGGTAATAGTTACGGTTCCCCTGGGATTCATTAATTTAGTTTTTTAATGTTTACTCGATCATTCTGCAACGGTTCAACATATCTTATTGAAATTTGGCACAGATATAAAACAAAGTCTGGAGTACACATGGGATAAGCTTCATCCCCGAGAAATGTCCGGTTCCCGAGGGATACTTAGCTTTTTGTAATTTATATAGTTTGTATGTTTTCTAATACCACGCGTAAATAAATATAATTATAAAATATCATGATATTACGTAATTTACAATCACAAATTAATAACAATACAAACCTTAATTGCGTATAGTTTCATAATAGATACATTTACAAGTGTAATAAAAAACTGATGTACAATAAAAAAAGTACGAGGTCGACTGGTTTTTATAATGAAGATACAAGTAAACTTTAACTTATAGACTGTATTGTTATTTAGGAACGTACTCCATGTTTCTTATCCTAACAAGGAATATTGAAATAGACCAGAGGGAAACTACAATTCCCTTAGCTAGGAAAAAGTAGTATTCAAGTAAGATATGTCAATTTCCGAGCCTACAAGTTCCTAAAAGGCCGGCAACGCATCTGTAGTACCTCTGTGTTCCCGCCGCTTTTTGCCCCCTTCGTATATAAAAAAGTACATTTAAGGCCTAGTTCGCACTACAGTACTATCAAGTACAGAGTAATTTATAAGTTAAAATTCTATAGTCCAAATTATTTGTTAATCCACTCGACTAAATATTCGTTGGACACACTTTTAATTACCAAATTAATCGGTACTCGATAAATTTGTAATCAAGATGTTTTCATCCAAGTAATTCGACAGTGGAAACTCCAAAGGTTTTCTTAATGCTGGATCATTTTACGCTGGTCGTCTTGCTGCGGGCTTGAGCAACGCTTCCGTTCAATTTGTGGTAATGACCGTCAAATGATTGTTAAACGGCGCGTTTGTTGAAAACCTATTACACTCGTATTATAATGCAGTCAAAAGTGACGCAACTTTGCTAAATATTATACGAAAACCTTATATCAGATATATAAGAAATTATAGACCAAATACATAATAATGCTTGCAAATCATTCATACTGTTTTTTCCTGACACAACATATCGATTTATAAAGCGATTTATATTTATGTCTTTATCCTTATAAGACAACAGATGTCGCTGCTAAACGTTGTATCCAGAGAATGTACAACGCCATCTATCGTATCGCAGCGGACTTTTATTTGTACGGACTTTGATTCAACCATATCTCTGTCCTTATAGTCGTAGTTAATTTAAAACATAATTGCCGTAAATTTTAGATTAAAGTTAGAAGCTAAGACGTGAACCTTAAAGAAACCGTGCGGAGATTGCGGCGTGAGTCAGCGCGGCCGTGACCTTTGCGCTAACAACTGGCAGCTAGCAGCTCGCAATGCAACACCCGCAATTTCTATAGAAATGTTTCTATTGAGTTCGCATAAAGGCACTAAATTTACTTTACGATGTCTGTATACAGTGAATAATGCTTGAGAATTATTTAACTGTGTTATTTATTCTCAGGAACATTTTGAAAATTATAAGAATAATTTTATATAACAAATAAGAGAGAGAGAGAGAGAGAGAGAATGGAAATATTCTTCAATGACAAAACTAGCCATATTATTTGGCTTATGTCTCATTGTTATTTATGTTAATTAGTTCATATTGTAGATACCTACTATACCTATTCTAGATTTATTTTAGGACATACAAGGAATTTCCACTGCGACACGAAATTAAAAATGCATTTTCATACTCTGTGTAGCGCTACTCAAATATTTAATAACTTCTCATTCTTATAGGCACTAAAATATTCACGCTCGCGTTTGAAAGAAATGACCAATTAAGACGTAATAAAATACAAGAAAACGATTAGGCTTTTATATGTATCTAGCTGTTTCCGTGCGACTTCATCGCAAATCATGAGAATTGTTTTATTGATTACATTTGTCAAATTCAATTGAAAATTTCAAAATGATGACAAAGTATGGCAATTTTGCTTCCTTGATGTTGGCAGCAACTTATGGTCTTTTTCCCACCTAAGGGATTTTATCAAAAAATTTTACCCCTAAGTTCAATGGCGTGAAAATATATAGCCTAAATCGTAACGTAAGTGTAGGGCTTTTTATTAAAAAAGGAATTTTTCAAAAATATGTTGTAATTGCTGACATCTTAGGCAACAAAGAAGTGTGTGTTTACGCTTTATTATAATAGTATAGAAGTATAGATATAGATAATTTTATGTTTACGTAATATTCAAAGTTATAAAACTACCAAATCAACATGTTTTCTCTATTTTTTAATAAAATAAATTAAAAGAAGGATAGATATATAAATTGTAGAGAATAAAAGAGATAAAATTGACCAAACTCTATTCCTATAAAAGTTTACTTGTACAAAGAAACATGCTGTATTTTGATAGAGCGTGTTCTAAATTCAATTTGATGTCGAACGTTTATAAAGCGCGCCATACACGTACATTTTCCGACACAACTCTATCGGGAGTTGTCGCTGACAAAATGTCCGGTGGGGCGGACACAGCGCACTATTCGCCTATTTGTCGTAAAAATTGTACAAATTGCTTTGAGCCGAGCCACTTTATTTTTAAAATACGCCTCCGTGGGCCTGTACTGTCCTGTCCTATTTATGCAACGGCTTCTTATTTTGAATATTTTACTTATCACTAATATTATAAATACGAAATTGTTACTAGATACAATCTAAATTTAGATGTTTGAAGCAATGATTACAATCTCCAATAGCATATACCTCGACTGTTTACTCCAACTTGAACAAGTCACTGACAAATACTAGAAGAAAGTAATTCAGTAACAAGTAAAAATACTTCTTTGCAATTCACTAGAACGAATATCAATTTATTTTGACAATTAGCTGTTCAATAATACTATTCAAATCTTAGCCTAAAGCATAATGATTTCTTTAAAATTTAGCACAAAGACATTAAAATCGTGTAGGAAGAGGAAACTGATTACAAGCAATTTACCAAAAAAATAAAAGAAAATACAATCGACAAAGTATATTGCTGCTCGAATAAATGCTAAACATCAAGTACAGTCGCATCATTAATTATTAAAACCACGACGTTTTGATTGCGAGTGTACGCTTTGCACTGTTGTCGGTGATTGTACACTGGCCTGTGAGACTGACGGGAAACAATTACGGGAGCCCAGTAGTTGGCTGAAGTTCTAATTTAACAGTGGCCGATGAAAAATAGACACATCAGTTTCTCGTTCAATAGTTTTCGCTATCTTTAGTAAAATTACATTTTTAATTATATAAAAAATTGCAGATGGATATCTTGAATTTCAATTGTTACAGCGCCATCTGTTAACGTAAAAGTATAATTTAGCATTATAATTTTTATAGTAAGTTATTGAAAAATAGTATTCATTTACTTACTACTTATTGTTCTATTAACCATTTTAAACTACATTAGTATAATAAAAAGCACATCAATGTTTTTATGTTTAGACAATTTGTTTCAAATTTTCTAACCCCTATTGCGTGATTTTTTAATTTCAAAGTATGGCATATCATTGACAGTATTACCAGTGTTGTTAAAAAGCAATTGCTCTGATCTCGTGAGGATGGCACCGCCTGGTACCACCTCGTGACGTCACCGCAGCCATTGTTTACCGACTGAGGATAAACTGGCAATTAATTATTGCAACCGTAATGTATGCTTTAATAACTTTGTAATAGCGCTCTCTATCGATTATTAAGTGAATTAATTTATTCACATAAACGTATCTTACTATTGTTGTGATTGATATGGCGTGATGGTAGCTTAGCGAACCAGAAAAACCTTTTTAAAAATCGAACTCTTGATTTTCTTATTCGTAATTTATAGTTACATCTAAGATTGTATTCTAAACAGGGTATTTGTATATGTAGTATATTATTAGAAGGTTTAATCGAGTTTTATATTTCAATATTTTCATACAGAACGCGTTTGTGTCACAAACAACATGTATAGTGGTATAAGCATTAGTCAACAGCACTGTACGCCTGCGCCCAACTTACACAAGCTCGCGATTGTACTTGACGTATCGCTTATTTGACGAACAGGTACAGTTCTGAGAATAAACCTTGTTGTATAGGATTTTAATAAATCATCGACTTTTACTAATGAATTTTAACACCTTTGCAGGAATGGGTAGGCTCGCCTCACTCAGTACCACGACCACAAAGAAGAGCGTCAAGCGAGCGAGTGTCAAGTGGAATTAATTTCAAGTGTGCGTGTCGGAGGTCTAATTTAAGCGTAGCCTTTTCACTATTCTCTTAAAAGTGGAGGATGTGAAGGGAAAGGATTTAGCAGGGGATTGGACTCATAGGTAAGGGTTCTGTATTGATTAAAAGTAGACAACGCATCTGAAAATACGGATGTCGATGGGCAGCGGTCGCTTCACTTTGCGAATTCCGGTAACCGCTTATTCCTTTGTCCCCTTATTAGTATGAAAAAAATGATTAACTCTCTGGTTTATATTCTAAGATTCGTAGTAGTTGAATAAAGTTTTATGGACAATAGTGATCCCTAAACACTTACCTAGATTATATAATAAAATACTTAAATAGTTGCATTTAACATTTTTATCGCGACTGTACCCCGCGTGAGTCCCTGAAGGTCATCCTGAAGTATGCAGTACAGTCGCGACCTTTTACTCAGACCTGCCCACCCAAAGAAACAAAATTAATACCATTTGTATTTCAAACAATTATAAACTTTATTGTCTGTGATATAAAGTTAAAAAATGATTGTCAAAAATGTTTTGTTTATGACGTATTTTTTTATTCCCTTCAGGTGTAAAGGCTATTGCGCCAAAACGGATTTTTAATGTACCTTTTTCTTAAGATTTAACTAAAGTACACGCTAAGCTAAACTCAAAGTTATCTTACTTATATTATAAATGTGAAAGTTTAGATGGATGGATGTTCGAACGGTTGAACGTATATCGATGTTTGTCACAGACGTAGAGGATTTTTTTTTTTTTTTTTTATAACATAAGGATAGTCTGGAAGAACACATAGACTTTCATCTTTTGGTTTTTTCAAAACCACACGAACAGATATACGGGCGACAGTTAGTCTAATTATAATTATGACCCTCAAAGTTCTTTATATAGTCCTCGATACGACCATCATCACGATATACAATCACGACTTTAATATTATTAAAACAAATTATTAATTATGTAACGTGTAATAGTTACTGTTTGTTTATATTGTGTTACCATAATGAAAATGTTACCAGAAATATTATAATTTTGCCCATGACTTCGTCCGCGCAGAATTAAGCTTAGTAACCTATGTGTTCTTCCAGACTAAGTTCTGCATCTGTCCCAAACATATAGATTTTTTTCAGAGGGGAATACTTTATGCATACTCCGCGCAATGGTGGACGCGAAGTTATGTAGGGTTCTCCCCTTAATGGGGCATACCCATTAAACCCCTCTGTTCCTCTAACGTATAGTGAAACATAGAGATCCGTTAAGATAAGTTAAGGCGTTGTTTTCGCAAATTGAGCATCTTTGGAAGCATAGAACAGAATTTCTACAAAGATTTGATTCGTGATAGAACATACGTAGTATCATAGTATCAACCATCAATTCAAAATTTGCATTTATAACATTAGTATGATGTACTATGATAATATGGATAGATGGATGGATGTTTGTTAGAGTTTGTAGACTAAACGGCTGAACGGATTTCGATGAAATTTGGTATGGATATAGAGGATAGTCTGAAAGAACACATAGGCTACTCACTTTCGTTTTTATTAATTCCCCGGACAGAGTCGCGGGCGAAAGTTAGTAGTCTATATTTGTCAAAACTACTGTGTTCAGGTGCTATGTTCTTTTCCTGGGTTATAACTTAGCAGATATGTATTATAAGTTGACTTAATTGCAATATGATCGTGATTTAACCATAGTGGGTAGGAAATATATGCCCTCGACTATACATTATATCTTTAGGTTAATGAGTTGCATTATAATTGTCGATTAATTACTCTCATGCAACAATTGTGCTATTTCTCTATGTACACCTGAACTACGAAATGATCACTGTAAATTGAATTTTAAAACAATAGGAACAAAGTCTAATAAAAGTTGTTTAATGCATTGCATTTTTATTCGATTCGTTAGTTGCATGTGACCTTTTAACCTCTTGAAGTATATGAATATTCCAATGTATTTTTTAACGAATTACTACTATTATTAATTGCGACTTTCTGAACGAATTTAAAAATCTCTTGGTACTTTTTTGGCGCGATAATTCGACGCTTAGTCACCGCTTTGTAACTGGTTTTGTAGATTTATAATCATAAAAGTAAAATACTCAAAAGAATGCAATTCATTCATCCATTACATAAATAAACGTAACTTCAAGACCGAATACGGTTGTAAAAAATGTTCCGAGATCAGAGCGAGGCCGGGTCAGTGAAATCTAATGTGTCTGTTGCCAAAAACACGCAGCTACGTGCAGAATATTACTTAACAGCAACGCACATGCCATCGTCTGCAAACTTAGACTTTTAAGAGACAGGATCCAACTTGTTGCATTACCGTCTGTCAAATTACAACAGTTAACACAAAACTTGCTTGTTTCTGAGCTCATTTTGAGCATCATGATGCACATAGATTGGTCTATTTTTATTCTTGCTTGTTCTTTGCTTAGTCTGTTTTTTAGTAGTCAAAGTTCGCTCGCTAACTCGATAATTTAAAGCGCTATTTTTCGATTTAAGAATCGATCAATCTACGCAGACATTGTAATCGATTCGTTGACGTTTGAGGTTATCTCAAGATTTTCTATTCGGTTTTGTTGTCTTTGTTCTGACGATGTAATATTTTTAATGATTTAAAAAGATACCGCACGAATCAGAAATAATGATCAAAACTAATAACCTCAATCTTTAGTGTATATTAACCATGTAATTTTAACACGTATTTGTTTAACGATATATTTTTTATGGACCATTTTTACTAGAACCAGTTGATGTTCGAAAACACGGCCTAACTTTAGACAGACCTTCGAACTGACAGTACTAACATTATCAAAACAAAGGACCTTCGTTGGTAGTTCGTTGACCAGCTGCCAAGAAAATCGATTGCCAAGACGGAAATATTAACGCGTTGCTATGACAACGCATTTGTAAACAAAGAAATGCATCCAACAAGCAATGAACTCGAAACGTGTAAATGTTACATAATCTTATAAATACAGGCAATATGAATAATATCCATTTGCATCGAAAAACATAAAAATATTTACTTCGTTATATTTTTAACTATCGACATTCCCAATTAATCATTTAGGTAAATTGACAAAAGGTTTGTAGAGTTAAGTTTTTAACTTTTTAGCATAATTAAAACTATACATTACTCCATTTTTTTTTAAACTAATTGCTGGTGTTAGTTGGTATTTGGGCATAAATACCAATTAACAAATTTAACTGTAACATGTAGACGTGCCGGCAGTGGCGTGCTTGGCAAGCTGCCGTCCGCGCGGTTCCGGATTCGAATTATAAATACATTTGCACACACCCCGCGACCTCTAGTACACACGTCTGTCTGTGGATCCATTAGCAGTCTTTTACGGTGCATCAATTTATTTTTTATTTCCGCAATTCGTTAATGCCACTTTTTGCTACGACCTTTAACATCGTGTACAAAACTGATTAATATTTATACACATATTGGAAGGGACGTTAGCATTAAAACGCCTTTTTAATATTAAACTTCACTGATTTGGACTCTGTAGTTGAACTGACTTGTAGATTGTATAAAAAATAAGGCGCCTGTAAGAAAATTAAGGCAAATGTGAATAATGCAAATTTTTATTTAATCTCAGGACAATAATTAAAATCGAATTTACTTACTATTTGTATGAAAACATTAATAGCCTATTTAACTAAAAAGTATCGCTACTCCAGATACCATAACAACAATTGTTTACTTCCAGTAAATTAATTAATTAAATTTAATTATACAAGAATGTACAAAGCAAATATAAATTACAAACAGGTGTTTTCCGTATAGATTTCCATGACTGCCAGCGTTGCAATCTGTGACGATTGGAGCGTGCCTCTTGCCTTGTTGTTGGGATCGCAGGCAATCTCCCATTGCATCAGAGCTTTGTAGATTAAACAAAAGTATTAACCACATTTAGGCACTGTATTTTGCATTAAAATGATAAGGAACGGAAAATAATCACATAACGGGTTGATAATACAATCATGGATATTACTAGAGCAGGATTGAGCTCTTGTCGCAAAATTGAAACCGAGCGAGACCTTAATAACTGTACCATTTGTCTCTCTCTGGCAATGGTGCCCATGTTGATATATAATTTAAGGACAGCAATTATAAAAAAAATGTTTTTGTTGTCTGACTCCAGCAGATTATTGGTTCAGATGGATTTTAATGTATTATTGTTATCATTAACGTATTTACCAAAAAAAAAAATCAATATTTTTAAATCAGACATTGCTACATAAAAGTTTTGTGAAGTTTGTGCCGCAAACTAGGATTAGTAAGTCATGCATGGTCACCGTAATTATTTACCAATAAATTATGCTTAAAACTATTACCTGTGAAAATATAACCCACAACCACCATAATACCCGCTTCGGCAAACCTCCACGAGACAAATCCTTCCTATTTCAACAAAAATTCTTCAAAAACGTGACGAAATCAAAAATGACTCTACCAATAACGTCCGAGTCGGAATGTCATTATGGTTGTCAGTTCAGGTGTCCGAAATACAAAGAAATAAAAGGAAACTTGTACGCCAATCGCAAAATTTTTGTTAATAAGGTTTTACACGTAGCAACAAATAATACTGTTTAACATAGGGGTAATAAATAATAAAAATAAATTATTATTAATATTTAGAAAAAAATCAGAAGTAAATATTTTTACTTCATTACATTACATCTTTTGCCTATTGTTCTACAAACATCGAAAGGATTGATATCTGGCAACTCTAGGTTACTGTTAGAAAGGGACACAGCGAACACTTGTAGCCCTCTCACTCGGGTTCAATTTTATTTTGCGTGCAACAAAACTCTTACGCCCTTAGCATAAGGTTTTATTTTCTGTATTTTTACTGCAAAATAAACAGACGAACACTGTCCTGTTGTACGTAGTATTTATTACATCCATGAATATAATGTTTTGACGTTATTTAACTAAAACAAATTTTATGTACTATTCAATTTGGTCGTTTAACAGTAGTTACTTTGGTAATATATTACAGTAATAATTCGTGTATTGCTAAATACCTTCAGATCATCACAATATTTCTAATTACTTACTTAATAGTACGTAATTACTTCTACGTGTTTAAATGTAATTACAAATACCGTTCGCATATTTTATCACGTTCTCTGTAGAAAAAGGAAAACATCATGTTGGATATTTCCCCAAAAGCGAAAAAAATGAGATAAATGATAAATAATTAGACGTTTAACACAATTAAGCGTCTGATTAAAAAAAATAACCAAAACAGTTTGCACGGAAATGTAATTCTATATGAGTTAATAATCACTATTATATTATTTATCATTATTTTATTTTAGGATTGATGGCTTTAACGCCATACTGCGCAAACGGACGGATTCTATTTTACGCAGGCTTCGGGAGAGTACCAACAGCAACCTAAAAGGGCTATGTGACAAGCCCGACTGCCCGATCATGGGCCATTGGATGCGCGCACACGTAGCCGGCATTAGGTCATGTTATAAGTAGATCTAGTGTTTTTTGTCAATGGTAAATATTTTAATTATATGTAATATATCATACATACATACAACTATAAAGCAACTAAAACATTTCCTGATTTTTACAAAATATGTACCCCGTAATGATTTTTTCTCATTTAACTAAAACGTGTGAATAAATCTGCGCACGTTCGCGTGCGAGATGTGCCGCCAGCGAATGTGACCTGGATTATGTTTTTAATTACATTCGTTTTGCCAGTACGAATTGAAATTAAATTGAATTTATGCAATAAAGAAAAAAGCTCCTGTTAAATCTAACTACTACTATATATATACATGTTCATAAAAAACCGGGTTTTCATCTATGCTGAAGTATATAAGAACTTGTTTCTTAGGAATTCTCAAGCTACGGCATAAATTTCAAGAAAGGAATTTTCGTCGTTACACAATTAGGAGTGCTAATAAATTTCCACTTTATAAATCTTAACGTCAGAGGAAATTTTTATAAAAATTAATTATGTACACAGATGGTGAAATGATACTGAGGGGGGGGACGCGGGGGCGAGGGGAAGCTGATAATAAATTAGGACTTAATTTTATCAACAAACTTAAGTTTTGTTAAGCGCCTTGAGATTTTATTACACTTCAGCAGTTCGTTACTTCATTAGTACCTTTGATGGGAACAAATTAAGGTAAAATATTAGTGTACTTTTGTTTGTTATTTTACAGGTAAGCAGAGCTCAATTGTTTGTATTTACTTATACAAGTTACTTTCGTAAGCCAGTTTGTACGTTACGTTTATAATTTCAGCAAAGCAAATTTTAGTTTCGAAACTTTTTGCGTGCTCATTTTGTGCAGGCGCTGGCGGATTTAGTTGAGCATTACAGGTGTGTGTTTAGGACCGATCGTGTTCGCTGGACATTGCGGTAGCTTAAAGGCTTAAAGTATTTAATCAACTTGTATATTTAATATTTATTAAATCTAATATACTTTAGTTGAGGTAGTATTTTATACTATACAAGCTTTCGCCCGCGTCTCCGTCCGGGCGGAATTAGAAAAAACAAAAGTGAGTGGCCTATGTGTTCTTCTAGATTATCCTCTACGTCTATACCAAATTTCATCGAGATCTCTTCAGCCGTTTAGGCTACAAACTCTAACAAACATCCATCCATCCATCTAAACTTTCGCATTTATAATGTTAATAAGATATATTATATATAAATTTAGTAAGACTGACTGTCAGTATATAAAGCGTTTTACAAACGACGTATAAAGCTTTACGTCAGAGAAACTTTTATTTACTTAGTATTCGGCAGACTATTCTTCTATCATTTGAAAACAATATGAATACAGATGTGTTATATTGTGTTTAAAAAAAAAACAAAATATTCTGAAAATTGCAACATTAAAAGAAACTGTCAGATTTCTCTCAGAATTAATTACATTGAAAAAAGTTTGTCAGTTGTAACTCCCTCATGCAGTATTCATGTCGACAATATTGTCACGAAATGTTTTCATTAATATTCATATTATTGCTAACAATCTGGCAGATTATCTTCGAACAATTAAATTCCGGTTATACGATTATTATGCCATCGAATTTGTTATTCATAATCGCGTTTTATTTATAAATAAACAAAATAATAAATAGAAGCCTCTTTATTGCCATCCAAGAATACACATAGAGTTGTACAAAATAAAAAAACATACATGAAAAAGTTATAACAGATGGCAAAAGGGGGAGGCTCAGCTTAACCGATACTGGTTGAGATCCAGTGTCGAGCTGTTTTTCAGCCATTGTGCCAACAATTATTTATATAATTGTACGTGATAGTACCTAAAATAATACAACGTATTAATATTAATTAGGACGTGGAGGCCAAAAAAACGTTGTGTTAATTTAAAACTAACTTTATTGGCCGCAATCAATCTGAAGACAGCAAGGAAAATAATAAAACTCGTTAGCGACGGCAACCAATGAACAAATTGTAGATACGAAAGACGCTTTAATGGAATTTCCTGTTCGTCTGCGAGCGGACTTTTATTGCAGAATGCGTCTCCTTTAATATCCTACAAAGTCGTCAATACAACTACACAGTCTCCTAATAAATAAAATGCTCCATTTCTTCAGGAATTGAATCATGAAATCTGTTCTTCAATTACTAAGGATAATATTCGAGCATTTTATTTATACTACCTTTTGCCCACTACGCGCGGAAATTCAAAAAACTTATTAAGTAGCCAATGCATTACATCTTCAAACAAACAAACATACATCCATCCATACTTTTGCATTATTTAGTCAATCTCAGTAAAATGTGTTCGTGTTGTTACATTACCAATTACAGTATAAAAATTATGTAATGAAATTTATGTAACCAGGAATCGATTCAGCAAATTTTAACACTTTAACCTTTTTACCGCTAAACTATCGTATTCTAATAGAAAACAACTCGATCCCAACAAATTGCAAACTAGCGCCACGTCCCGCCTCGCCTTGTCAATATTTAAATTGTCTCCGGCGAGGCGGCGCGAGGGTTTTCCTCTCAGGGAACTAAAGTACACGTACATTTTAATTTCAAACTCACAGCAGTATACTAAACTGTTTAGAAAGCCTTATTAGAAATTACTATAACATTATATAGGTAAACTTTAGTATAATTACGTTTAAAACTTTTTATTTCTAATAAACAAGAACAATTTGCAAATTAGCACATCTATTTGGGTTTTTGCACGTGACGAATGAAATTAATATTTGCACCAGGCCTATCAATTTCAAATAATTTGTATATTAAAATTAAATTAATTACTGCAACGCGTATTACTTTGAACATTTTAGTTAATGAAAACGGCACAGGGTGGCGCGTTGCACAGGGGGGAAGGGAGCGTCAATACATATTGATTGATTGCACTCGTTTGCACTCGGCGTGTTTGCATCGTGTTGTGCTCGCGTGACACGCCAATGATTGACATTTTGTAATACAACTTCTATTGAATTTTTGTACATAAAAAGGTTTATTTTTGTTGCTTTTTACTATGACTGATATATGCTATTTAAATTAAAAAGGATCGGTAAAACTGTCAAATTCTTTTTCATAGAGACATTTAAATATGTAGCGTCGTATAATATATGAGATTAGTTTGGTCATAGAATAAGTTTTACATAAAACACCTATGTACAACTTAATTATAATTTTCATGTCGGTTACGCAAGTCAGGTTGGCCGAGTGGTCTAAGGCGCCAGATTTAAGCTCTGGTTCCCGGTTGGGAGCGTGGGTTCGAACCCCACACCTGACAGATACTTTTTTAATTCGTTTTTTTTTATACTCCTTTAAGAAATAAGAGGTAGTGGAATTTTTTTTTATTTACATTTTTCATTCAATAATTTAAAAGAAATTTTAGGTAAATATTTATCATGAAAATGATAAATCTAAATTGCAATAATTTAAGTTATAAAATTAAGCATAGGAACGTCGGAAATGTATGCAATTATAATTTATCAGATTACAATCTCTTGAATTACATTCATTGTGCACGGGCTTTGGTCAGTGCTGTGACGTCATAATGTGCTCTATTGTGCAGTCAAGCGAGCGTCTACACTGAATTGCTGCTATTTACCTTATGGTAATGTTCAAGACTTGTGTAATATATAATATGCAAACGTTACAACCGTTTGTAGCTGCGCAGGTGAGCCAACAGAAAGTGTGCTTAGAGATCTGCCGTCTGTATTTAAAAGTTTGTTAGGTTCGTTGCAATGTTCAATGCCGCCTGTAAGTTTGCATAGTACTATACCGTATGGTTATGTTCGGACTATTAAGTACTAGTATAGTATTGTATCTGTGCTTAGTACTTAGTTTAGCCTAGACTAAAGGTTCATATTAAATGTCTACTAATACTTTTGAAGACAATATAACTTTATGTTCATTTTATATTATGAAATATTACGCAAGAACTATCCGCTTGCGTAATTTCATTATATCAAATAAGTTCATGTCTTGAACAACCAACTCAACCTGTACCGGCTTATTATAATGAAATACGCAAGTGTAGTCAAATGCGATACTTGTACTGCTTCAGAGTAATATTTTGAAGCACAAGTTTGTTCAAGATGTTTGTCGTAGCCCAGTACATGCAAACTTTATTGCAATATCACGTAGGTTTACTCAAAACTTGTCATTTCAAGTTTTTAATATCTTCAACTCGCTGCAATATAAAGAAATGAAGTATATTTTGAATTAGTCTGTTTTCACTATATTATTAACATAATTTGATTGCTTACTAGTATTATAAATGTAATAGTAAATATGTGGATGGATGTTTGTTAGAGTTTGTAGCCTAAACGCCTGAACGGATCTCGATAAAAATTGACATATAGATAGACGATAGTCTGGAAGAACACATAGGGTAATCACTTTTGTTTTTTTATATTCCACGCGGACAGAGTTTCGAGTGAGAGCTAGCAAATAATATATGTTAAATTCCGTTCAACCATGTTGTCATGTATTAGTTAGTTAAGCCTAACATCAACTCTAAAATGTTGACAATTGAGTTGAGTTTTACTTAATTGTTCCCTTGTTTGTATCTTTAATTAACGCTGACAAGTTAGTGATGTGACATACAAACAACATACATCATTGGAATTAGATTTGCAGATTACGTTTCCAATCGGAATGGAGTACGCAATGCTTCCGTCTGTCTACAGTCGATCACACATGGACTTAGCGTGCACACCTTTGACTAAACTATCGCACAACTGTTTAGTCGTGCGATTCCTATGAGCTTATATGAATGTGCGCACACTACTCGATCTTTAGTTGTGCAACTAAACAGTTGAATTGGCTGCGAAATAATCTACAATTTCACAACAGTTGTACGATAATTTAGTCAAAGGTGTACGCCCGCTCTCAATAAGACTGTATCTTATATATGCTTCTATTTACGCTTTTGATTTAAAACATAGTACACAGATTTGTTATAATTTACTGTTACGTAGAATTTGATAATAAGCTTTTTAATTTATGACAGATTTTATGATTTTTGATACTCTTTGATTGTTATATAGAATAGGTTGCTATGGTGATGTTGGTTTGTGAAGTCAGTACTTAAATTAATAAATAGCTATATTTATTAATTTAGAAGTTATCAAATCGTTTCAATACGCAACATACACTAAATTATTTAAAGATGGCTGTTTATTTCGCTGGCGCTCTCTCGCGTCGGAGGCCAAGACTTTAGGTCGCTGCGCCAACGCACTAGTAGTATTTAAATATGACAAAGTAAGAATAAACTTATTTTCTTAGCTCGCAGTTTGCATCTAGTCTCACGATATTGTTTACCGGAATTACAAATGTTTTAACTCCTAAATCAATTTCTGATCAAACAACAAAGAGGATAGTAAGTTAACTCCGCGGTCGCAAACTTCGACCTCTTTTTATAAACAAAAAAGGGATCTATTAATCAATGTGATGTGGGCGGAAGATTTTCAACTGATATTTGCTCACTCCAGCTACGGGTCATCTTCATTCTATTTGCCCTTTCACTATTACTCTTTTTATAACCGACTTCCCAAAAAATGGAGGTAATTAATTCTGTATGTTTCAAGAGGATAAAATAATATTAAAATATTTTACTTAACACCTTTACTGCGGCAAGTAAAATCATTTTTCTTTTTCAAAATGCGCCCCCTATTGTATTTCCACCAGTTCGTGGCAGGTCTTTCTAGACCCACCAGCACTACGAGAAATTTAATTGCTATAACTTTGTAGAAAAATAATGTATACATTTTATATAATAAACACCTGAGATAATAATTTCGCACTAGTCATAGTTTCCTTCGACCGCACCAGCTTAAGTACCGCGTCAGGCCGATATCGGCCTGTTAAGCATTGAGCGTGTTAAATTAAGAAACGTGCTAGATAAATCTCAAGAAGGAAATAATATTTTTATTTCATAGTTTTCTAGTGAATATTTAAACCTTAAAACACTTTTAAATGCATCTTCACTCGACTATCAAAAACTTTACCAGTGTTAAATAGCTTGTTTAAAAGTTTCAAAAGAAACGACTTGAGAATTCAAAAGTACAATTGGCAAGTCAAGTTGCGTCTAAGTTAAAGTAAGTTTAGCCTTTAACGATACTAAGCTGACTGCGAAGAGCTGTTTGTTGCTCGATAACTTAGCATTGCAATCCCGACGCTTCGGACTTTACCTGTTCCAACTTTACTTTAATTAAATCTTCAAATATTACTTGTAAAGCAAATCTAAGTTACATTTAAACAATTTCTACTTTCAGTACAGTTATTATAATTGTGCCACTTTCTTAAATAAGCTAAAAGAATGATTTAAAATGTTTTGTTACGAATTAAAACTGCAATAAATTACACGTATTTCGAAGTAACGCCATTCGAAATACATCGGACGTTTTAAGTTGAAAATTAAGCTGACGGTTTTGCTTATGTTAACTAATCGCAGCTTAATTCTGACCGCGAGGGTCGTGTGAGGGCTCGGAGGATCGCGAAAACAAATGACAAGCTACACTTTACTCCAGACGAGAGACATTGACCACAAGGAAAACATATTAAATAAGTACATAAAGTAATATAACTTAAATAAGTATAAGTAGATATAAAGAGTACTTCTAGAGTAATAATGTATGAAGGAAAGATTTTATTTTTCTACTGAATAGGCTCTGAAAACTACTAAACCGATTTCGAATGTTACGTCCTTAGTAAGCTAAACTAATATTTACAATAAGTAACATCAGTGGGACACCAACAGGAAGAGTATGTATGCGTATACTCTTTACCACCCAGACAAAGCTGGGGCGGATCGCTAGTTTATGTCTCTGTAGTCCTAAAACATCTCTCTAAAATAATCTTCAAACATTGGATGTTCATGGCATTTGTAATCGATTTATCGGAACTTTAATTAATTTTTAATTGATTGAATTAACGCGTTGTTTCGTTTAAGGGATAAATGTACAACTGGCGTATAAAATTGATATTAATATCGCTTTATCTTGACGATACATCTTGTATGAACACAAAAAATATAATACTAAACAGAAGGTGCGGCATGGAACACGCGCCCGACGCATTAGGCGGGCAAAATGTCTTCCGGGCGCGTTGCGCTCGTGATAAAAAATAACTTTGTGACCAAACTGATGTGTCCTTTATTTAATATAAACGAGCTGAGACATTTTCTTGATAAAACATTTTATGAAAACTAAAATTAAAGAAGCTAGCAGATAAGGTTAATCTCCGAAGACAGTACTTATCCTAGCACATCTCCTTTTCTTCACACACACGTTACTTCATCGACCTTTATCTGTCTACTGGATATGGCATTCCCCAATACCCTCAACAGAATTCGATCCACCTTTCGTATCCAATGACGTCCTGCCGTGCAATGACTTCAGTCCAACAGGAAGAGTAATGTGTCCTTTACTAGATTATTAGTCGTTATGTATATACTTGTAAATCATAACTTTGTCTGTCTGTATTTTAGTGACTTTAGATACAAGTAAGACAAAGTTTGTTTTGTCGTCGACGTCAACGCCTACAACTTACGCCCAATAACATTAATTTATCACGACACTACATCACGTTGATTAATGGCGGCTGAGTTATGGCGGGAATATTAAATGTTTTGCTAACCGTACCGACGCACTCGAATACTTTGAATATTAAACTATTAACTTTTTATCAACAAGATTAGAACAACACAGTAACAAGACTAGATTGAAAGTTAAATATTTCTCTTCTAAGGTTTTAAGTTAATCTTCCCTTAATTCAGTATTTCATAAAACTTTTATAAACTAACAAGACTTTTAAACGGTTTGTGAAAAGATCTAAGAAAGTTTAAGCATAAATTTATTTTGTTACAAGTTATGCTTTATTCTGTAATTATTGAAACACTAGCTATTGACGGCGACTTCGTCCACGCAATATTAAGATACAAAAAATGGCCTTTAATATGCCCGTCTTGCGGATAAACAGACAGACAGACAAAATTTTTAAAATACGATTGTCGTTATCAGCAACGCAATAACATCACCTTTCCAAAATCTAGAATTTGTCTTTTGAATTTACAAACAGACACTCCAATTTTATTACATGTATAGATTTGATAAATTAAATCTACAGGCTTTTATCCTTAAAAGGAAAGGTTTCGACGATTCTAGAAAGTAATCTCGTTAAATTTAGAAAATGTCCAGTCTTTAGCAAGCGGATGCAATCACATTTTCCAGCCGCGCCCTACCAAATACGTTTTATTTTACAGTTATAGCCGACAAATATTATCAAGGAAAATGACGCAAGAAACATAAATTTTTGCCACTTTTTGAAACGTAATTATGGCATAGATTTAAGTGTCTTGTTAAACAATTCAAGAAATACCGTGAATTGCAAGATTTAGTGAAAAATCCATTTACAAAACTAAATAAAAAAATCAACCAGAATTTATCACTGCCCTACATGCCATTGATTAATGGACCTCTAGTTTTATTTATAAAAAAAGGGACGCAAAGTTTTCGAGGCGACAAACTTTAGTTAAGGCGACGTCGACACAAATTGATAAATCTTATTTATCGACTAAAGTGACACACTACCAATCAGGGAAGTCGAAACAACTATTAAGTTAACAGAGGAAAACTGTCTTTTGGCATAAATTTTAAAATACATATTAAATGTGTTTATAACATCATTACTCTATCACATAATTTAAAATAAACAAATTGACACTAAAGAACTGCTGAAGCGCTTATTAAAACACTCTGAGTTTATCAGCACATATAATCGTCTTCATAAAGTGGTATCCTCTTTGGAAGTTCAGCGACCATTAGGTTAACTTGCACTCTTGAGACGGCAGCTTTTCTGCCGACTCTTTGCAAACCGTAGGTTTTTGAGCCAAGGTATTCTAAAAAGCATAAATAAGCAAAATTAATTTCATAATAGTTAAGGTCGATAAACAACAAAAAGGGTAGTAATTAAATTTGTGTAAGCAAGAAATCGCTGAGTACAAAATTCAGGGTTATAAGTAAATCGCTAAGCGGTCGCCTTAATCTGCTTAGCGGTTTAGCGGGTGCTTTGATGTCGCCGCGACACCGACTCACTGCGGGCCGCCGATCCTGACTGCAGTATCTTCATTAATTTCTCTGAATAACCTTACTTCTAAAGGGCCAAGTATTAGGAACGTCATAAAAACCTACACTTTACGTGTATAAAATATGGTACTAGTATATCAAGGCGAGTATATTTATGGAAGTGTACCAAACATACAGTAGTCTGGCCGCAAAGAACAATTACATGGTCCATTGCGCGAGCTGGCTCACCACAGAATCGAACCCGACCGCGCAATTAGCTGGACTTTTCAATTAGCTGACATATGACGAATCATTCGCTCCTTTTGCATGACATAAGCTAGATAGACAAGTGTACTATCAAAATCTATTCATAGGCATTCATGGGTGTCATTAAAGGGCAAATTTCTGGTTCAGTTTTCTTCCAACACTAGTAGAGGCCTAATTAAGTCCCTTTCTCTTTACCGCCCTTTTCTTATAAGGACAGGGTGGGAAGTAGATTTGACGGTGGAGGAGATGCATAGGAAGGGGCAATATCCTCTTTATGTGCGTCTCCTCCTCCGTCAATTAAGGGTAGGCAACGCATCTGCAATTGCGATTGTCTATGGGCAGCGGTCGCTTCGCCATTTTAGCGGATTCAGGTGGCCACTTGCTCGTTTGCCACCTTATGTTATGAAAAAAGAAACATTTTTTTACTAACCTTCAACTCCAGTGAATTAATCAGTTCATCAGGCAACCTGTCTATGATCTATTTTATTGCTGAATTACAGAAAAATATCTATGATTCTATTTTCAAGTTACAAAATGTAAACACGAATAGACAATGCGAGGTATAAACAATAAAAACTAAAGGCGTCCCCTAACGACCGGTTAAATCTTCATTATAACAGCTCGTTAACTTTAACTGTTTGTTACGCGTGCGTTATGTTTTATTCAGTGTAACGGCAACATTCATTTAACAAGGTTGTTGTTACATAAACTCGCTGTCGTACACAATAAAAATACGCTCTCAAAGTAACCTTATGGGGTGATAAGTTTCTCACAACATGCATAAGACTGCAAGCAATTATAGGAAAAGGATTATGTTAATTAAAAAAAAACTGAAAACTGACTGCAAACTGTAAAATGGTTACTAATGCTGGGTTGCTGAAGTGTTTATTTACTCCATCATTACCTAATGATTCATTAATCTTAGGTTGACTTTTAACAGACGAAAACTCTAGTTAAGATCAGAAACATACTTCATGAAGTTATTGAACCAAAATCATTAACTAATGGTTAAATGTAGCTGGGAAACCGGCTATAAATGTTCACGACTAAAAATTCTTAATTGATATCAAAAGTTAGTTTATACTTTTATAAACGATAGATTTAAATTAAATTCGTAGTAAAAAAACATACAGATGAATTGAGTACCTCCATCTTTTGGAAAGTCAGTCAAAAAAGTAGCTCGATATGTGCAATACTAAAAATAGCTTGATTAATAAAAAATGTCATACAGCGTGGTTCGTTAAAACACAGCTTTCTTAACCTTCGAGCTCTTCACAAGACGAGAAGACTATTGAGGCAATATTTTAAGCGGAGAGCAATTCCCGAGGACAAGTGTCCCCCAGGGCGCGGAACCCAATTAAACCTGTCCACTGTGGAATTTACCGGCCTCTACACAGCTACGATATAAGAGTGGCCAACTAAGGGGACCTAATACTTTGTTACTTTTCATTTATGTCTATATTAAAACTTACAAAGATAAGACAAAGTCTAAACGTTAACAATCCTGTCTATATTCAACAAAGTACTACTAGAAAAGCAATTTTTTATAATTATTTTCTTACATAAATCGTTATTCTTTTTGTATTCAACAATTCTACCTTTGAACTTGTTTCGAGAACAATCTTTAGTACATTTAGAAGTAGATTCGAAATGTAGAACGTTCCAGAAAAACGGATGCACAACGAACGCTTGCTATTCGAAGTCGACGAGCCGTGCCGCTTGATGTCGCTGATGTTGCCAGCTTACGGTCACCGGGCTGCATGTAAAGCATAAAAGACTTGAAAATGGCATAACTGTGAGTATTTAGTGACCTATGTTTAGTAAAAATTTATGTAACAGTTTATGTCAATAGGTTAGTTCGACAAGAATACAAAACAACACATAGAAAAGGTAATAGTTAAAAATTGCTTTTCGTCGAGATTTGGATAAATGACTACCAAACGTAACAATTATTCAAGATACTTGGAGTCCTAACAAATATAAGATTAAAAAACAAAAGAATCCGTCAGTACACTCAACTTGATCGAAAAATTCTAATCCTTTCAACTGTCCGTATTTCACGATTTAACCTCCTATTTATATCAGAAACATCCTTCAGTCCGCTGTGAATGTTTTTCAAACAAAATTGACTTTTGCAGTTCTTAAAAATCCTACATTTCCGTTGCTACTGATGTAATGAGTTTCAACCACTTAATATCTGTACAAGCGATTGCTCGTTTCTCTCTTTAATGAGATTCTCCTTTTGAATTCGGAAAAAACGTAGTTGCAATACTTCGGTACATAATGATTTTACATTGTAATGACGCTAATATAATAACAAGAACTTTATTATAGTAAGACCATTAACTTAAAAACGTTTTTACCAAGTGTCCACTCTATACATTCCTTATTCTATGAGTCCACCGCAGTTAATAAAGCCACAGACAGGCTGCGTGGTCTATCTCTGCGATCACGCTCGAGGCTCGCCGCTCAACAAACAGCGTGTTATCTCCGTTCTTGGCAAGCACAGATTGTCTGTCGCAAATGTCTCTGTTGTTTACTTAATCTTTGATCTAATATTGATCTTACGTCACTATTCTTAACTTATATGTAGCTACACGGTAATTATGGGCATCCAAACTAAACTAAATAAGCAAATTTTACATACGATTAGAATAATAGACTAGTTGAAGATAAAGAAATTAAATTCGTCATTTATATTAAAGATACTGGTACAAAGCGATATTTTATAACACGCTTAATACCTAGCTTGCAGCTTCATAACAGGCAAGTTAATGCCCTGTGCTGCTGCGAGATGAACGGACATAAGCCGCGCAAAGCCGATTACAGCGATCCAACTTCATAACGACTCTTGTAAAATGCGGAAAGAACAAGAAAAATAAAAGCAAAGCACTAAAAGAAATTAATTAATATTTAGGAGAAAAAATTCTAACAGAATATCGTATAGATTTTCTTTTGCCGCCAATTTCAAATTTAGCAACAAATGGGTTATTACATCTCTTGTGTTTGCTGACGGTACATATAATTGGACAATTGAGACGATAATCGTTTTTCTAAACTATTCAAATAAAATGCCAAGCAAAGTTTTATTTATTTCCATCGACATGGAAAAGAAAACTGTAGACGATGAAAAACAAAGAAGCAGAAGAACATACAGATGAAAGGCGCACATAGCGCCTAAGTAGGCTAGATCACTTTGTAACCTAGACGTTAAAACATGTCGGCTAAATATGTAACACAACGTTGTTAAAATGATTAAATGCACACACACAAGAAACTTCAGAAAACAACAGCTTAATTATAAAAGGTTGTCAAGGATAACACAATACTGGAAGGCTAAGGGTCTCACCCACCACTAGCCGATAGACCCTCAGATAGCTTAAAAATGACATTTTTCATACAAAAAGGTGGCAAACGAGGCAAGCGGCCACCAAAATCCGTCAAATTGGCGAAGCTACCCTTCCTCCCTTCCTATGCGTCTCCTCCACCATCAAATCCACTTTCCCATCTAATTATTTTCTTAATAGAAAAAGGTGGAATGGGGAAGGGACTAAAATTGGGCGTCCGGCACCACACTCATCAGGCGAAACGCGAAATTGCTTCCACTTAACTTCTGTTTTCTGTGTGGTTGTGGTATTGCACCGGGCGAGCCGGCCTATTCGTGCGAAGATGTTAAAGCGGGCTCTAACATCACTGTCAGTTAAGGTAACAAGCTGATATTTCCATCACATATTTTACACGTTGGATTGTTATGACAATTTACAATTTGGTGTATTCATAATTGTTTTTAGAACGTTTTCTAGGCTATTTAAGTTAATTTCTAGCTACATTTGTACTAATTCTTCTATTTCCCTATTGTCTTTGCTCGTATTGCTTACAGCCGTTTTTTTCTACTTCACTATAAAATATAGATGTAGTCAGTTCAGGAGGAATAGATGGACTAACTCAATTTAACTAACTATCCATATAAAATCTGTAATTGGAGCAGTTGGAATGCATATAACTATCGGTCGGTTTGGCTCGCACCGGCAATACACTAATGGACACAACTCGGCTGCGAATTTCTGGCACAATTATTCGTCATTCGCATATCAACTCAATGCACCAGTGTATAGTTGAATTGAGTTTGCAGAATTTTGAACAATAAAGAAAATAAAAACGTTTAGGGGTAGATATTTTTTTTACAGGCCTATATAGCAATAGGCCTACTATGCCAAAGGTGTGTTGATATTTTGATATACACATTATTAGTAAATCACTATTCCTTTTCTTATTTAGGTATATTTAAGAAATAAAAGTATTTCAACATAAGAAACCATATTTGTCAGGTGTGGGGTTCGAACCCACGCTCCCATCTGGGAACCAGAGCTTAAATCTGGCGCCTTAGACCACTCGGCCAACCTGACTTGATACCCAGACCTTTATATTGCTATCACATTAATAATGAAATATGATTTACCCGGTGTGTTTCACATTAGGCCGCTCTGCCTACCTATCTATCGGTCCAATGGGATTTTTTCCCATGTTTCGATTAATTCTATGAGTTAGATTGGCCCAACTAAAAGCACCCGCTACACTTATTATGCTTAAACAAAAATATTGAACAAAACTCAAAAGCATTACAATAAAATAAAGGATTTAGCTTGTGTCACTTTCAAGACAAGACTTGTGAATTGAAGGCGAAATGCTGACTATAAATGGAATTTAATACATGTCACTACGGAGCGTAGTGCCTCCCCTCCCCTCGCGCCTTCCCCTGTCCTGGTATATCCAAATTATCCAAATTCCATCTGTTTCCGGAGACGAAGAGCTTTTGAGTAATTTCAAGGCGAATCTCCGACGTTATTAAGACTTTCAATGACTCCTAACACGAGAAGAGGCGAATATTTGCTAAAAACTTGACATTTTTGCTTTACATCAAAGTTGTTCAGAATTCACGAGGAATTGCTAAAGACAAATATACGGTAAAAGATTAATTAAAAATACATAACGAAATAAAAAATAACTATATCCAAACGTTTGTTTATTTTATGAATAGAAAATTAGATTTCGATATAGGAATTCGGTTTTTTTCCCTTTTTTAAACAATATCACCCGCTTTCTGTTTTTTTTTTCATCAATGTAAACAGAGTTGGTATTTATGTAACATAATCGAATGACACGTTAAAAAACAAACGATGCGTAACTGACGGGGCGACAGGTGTGCTCTACATTGTTTACTGACTTGTCACCTATCGCCTGTCACCTGTCGCCTATCGCCTGTCGCCTGTCGCCTATCGCCAGTCGCCTACACAACGAACAGTGCACTGTGTAGATCAATCTATTACTATTAATAAAACAAAAACAATAATAAAGGTTATAAAAATAGCAAGCTATTACAAAACTGATAATTTTTATGTCTTATTTCGGCTTACAGCAAAGAATTACAAAGCGCCCTCTGTTATTAAAAACAAAACTAAGATGTATTTTTGCAGTTATTAGAACGATATTTTATCTAGACTAGACGTTTCCTGTGCAGGATTCAATTTTATACGTCCGTGATGAGATTTATTGTTATCCGGTCAACACAATACAACTGTTTGATGGTCGACTTTCTGCGCGATGTACCTTTTAATACAAAATTTTATATCTATTATTACATCGAAATGTAATTTCTGTACAATACGATACTTTAACTATGTGGGAAGTCCCGTAAGTTGTCATATTTGAGGTTTTAACTTATGTTATCTTAGATCGTAGGACATCGTTGCATTGTGTACAGTCGCCTTCGTTTGCGGTGTACCAGTTTCACAAATAATACTTAGCACCTTGTAAGTAATCCGATTGATTATTTCAGGTATTTATATTTATGCGTATAAATAAGTTTTGATGTTAGAAATAAAATGTTGATATCCTTTATTTTCCTGCATGCATTTCTTTGATCTCAATTTCAAAGTAACCGCGGCCCAAACAAAGCTGGAATATCCTCAACGCGAATGCTGCAGTTCTCCACATAGAATTCGCCCTGAAACATTAAGGCAGTGTCACATTTAGAGTAATTCCGCATATACCTGCAGATAAGAGTGCCCTTAAGTCTAAATAAAGTCAAAACTAAAATTTGCAACATACATACAGCGGGAAAAGGACAAGACCCCATAAAAGGTGCCTCTCTTCAGGAAGCTGCCGAGGAATTTGTCTTTGTTGAGCAAATCGCACAGCCTGTAGTTTAGCTCGAAGAATGTTTACTTGTACGTGTTGCCCCAGTGATTGTAGAAATAGATGTTGACCTTGCAACAGAGCATACGTTAATACAACTATGACGTCACTGAGGCAATGCAAAAAAGGCTACTGTCTTTTTTTCACGTAGTACCACCGTAAACGCAACAATCACTGGAGCGCATTCTATCCATCCGTATTTTAAAAAATAAATGAAATTATGTTCCAAGACATTTTTGTAAATGGAATACAGCAAAACAAGGCGACTGTACATACTGGTGTGAGACAACGTCAAACTGCAAGCGTTTGCTATTGAACTTAGCCGAAACGCATTCTACTTTGTTTGATTCTCAAAAGTATCTTTAGGAATTACAGTTTTAAATTGTTTGAATTTCGCCTGCGACTCCGTCCGCGTGGAATTAAAAAGAAACAAAAGTGAGTAGCCTATTTGTTTTTCCAGACTATGCTCCATCTGCGCGAAATTTCATCAAGATCCGTTCAGCCGTTTAGGTTACAAAATCTAACAAACATCCGTTCATCCATCGAAACTTTCGCATTTATAATATTAGTAAGATAGTTTGTCTAAATAAGAGCGGATCCAGCTTTAGCGCTGGGGGGGATCATATAGTCGTGGTCAAGTCAAGAGCTTAACAAAATATGTAAATAAATTTTGCCAAGCTTTTGACCAACCAGCTAAGGGGTGGGTCGGGCTCGGCTCCCACGACCCTGGAACCGCTGTTGATAAGAATAAAAATCGAAATTTTTTCGATAGATTCTTCAATCTATTGAGTTTGTAGAAAATCAGGCATGTCTGATTTTACACAACCCACCCCTGCTAGATTGTCAAATAAATTATCAAACTAATCTATCTTATTTAGATAAAAAAGGATGAGAAATAAAACTCGACACACCATTTATATGTGATTTTTTATTTATATCATTCCTAAAAATAACACAAAATCTTGACATTGTCCTTGCATTTCTATTTACTTTCTTCCTTGCACGTGCTTTTCTTTGATTTCTATGTCAATGTAACCACTGCCCATGCTTTCTCCGGTTACATAAGTGGTATTCACGCAGATCCTGCCTTTCTTCAGCGGTAGGGAGACGGGCACATTTTCTATGGGTATCGTAACATTCTCCACGTGGTATGTACCCTACAATATCAAGATTGCAAATATAAATGCAGAAATATGATAGAAATGATGAAATGATTGTGAAAAAAGTGAATCCGAAACATACAGCAGGAAAAGGACAAGGCCCCTTAAAGGTTCCTTTCTTAATGGAGCTGCCGAGGAAGGTGTCCTTGTTCAGCAAGTCGCAAAGCTTGTAGTGCAACTCGAAGAATGTCCGCTTGTAAGTATTGCCCGAAGATTTGTAGAAGACAATATCCACCTTGCAACGGAGCATACGTCAGTAATGCAAAAAGTAATAAAGATAAGAATATTGAAGAAATTCAAATCACATAAATCAAAAATCTATCTTTATGCCCACGAAGAAATTACGCTTACCAGATCTAACACAATCATAAACACGAGATCACGAGAGTTTAAAAAAATACAGAAGAAATAAATCTATAGCTAAAGATTAAATTTACCAAAATTCTATTATCCAAAGGTACCATGCAGTCTCCATGGCCGCTGATGTAATACTTAGGGTCATCACGGCTGTAGCGACGGGCTGTAGTGTTAAAAAATGATACGAACTTCTTGTTATAATACAAAACTACAGGACGCTCCAAGCTTATATACTTGATCTGAAATGAAACATTTTATAGTGTCAACCATAAACGCCGCTATTAATTTAGGAATTTCCTAGCAGAGTCCTCCACGTTAAACCAAATTTAAGTATTCACTATATAACTTTCTTGTTTTCCGTCCGTCTGTCTGCCCTGTCCGTTTTGCCTAGAACAGATCCCGCTAAAGCCATTTTTATAAAACTTACTTTTTCCATTCTACAGAAAGTGAAAAATATTACGAAAAAGTAAAGTCTCCATAACTTGGACACTTTTCGGCTCCGCATAGCGACTTGTAATAGCAGAAATGTAATGAAATGTTTAAATTATTTCGATTTGATCATTTATACAGATTTGAAATCTGTCGGTAATTTATTCTATAAAAAGTAAATTACCCAAATCACAAATAATAACCTTGACATACGAAGTACACAACATTCATTAAATATTATGGGATCGCAGTTGATCACAGGTTTATTAATTGTAATATATAGTGTTGTGTTTGATAAAACTAAACTATGAGAAATTAACTTCCCGACATATCCAAAATTTAAATGAATAGAATTTTGTTCTTACGTAACTTCAAAATAGCTTAACGAATCTCGATGAAGCACAGATGTAGAACACAACTTTTTTTTAGTTACGCGCGGACGGAGTCGCGGGCAAAAGTTATAATAGACTTTGTCGATGAAAGCTAAAGATTCGGTTAAGCTTGGACTGGTAGGAAAACATGTGTGAATCCGCTTTTTCTTGTGTTCTTACATGTATTTAGAAAAATTAATATATGTTTTTGCCACTAAATGAGGCAACGTATCACATCGGCAGGTCATTAAATTGTGAAATTTCGACCTTTAGGAAGAAATTGTCACCGTCTGTTTTAGAAAAAAAGAAGTGTCAGTTGTCAAAGTGTAATCTTACGTCAAAGCCCATCAAAGGCTGTCAAATGTCAAAACAAAGTAATAAATGCAAAGTATAAACTGTTTTGTTTTATTTTAATAAAATTAAATATTTTAATATGCGATGGAACGAAACCGTTACATTGGAATTCGTAAAGATATATTTAAAACACGAATGTTTATGGAATCCATCACATCCAGATTACAAGGTAAAATACCAAAGAGAGAAAGCCTACGCGGACATTGCGTCCGAATTTCAACTTTCTACGATGAAAAGTTTAAGTATTCCTGAAATAAAGATTAAAATAAAAAACTTAAGAACTACATACATGCAACAAGTGCACAAGATAATCCAGTCTTCGACTCCAGACTGCATATATGAGCCATCCTTGATATGGTTTCATGAAATGGATCAATATATGAAAAATATTCCTACAAACAGACATTCTACTTTATACGATACTGTAAGTACTTAAATATTTCACAATACAATTTGTGTATACCAAAATTCATTGAAAGCAGTAGATTTAAGAGTGGAAACAATAACCTACTACAATCTGACTAAAGTTTTATTAAATCTATTTCAGACTCAAGAAGCTTCTGAAGTTGACTCATCCTGTCACATATGGGTCGAAGGAGATCTCCCAAATGACAATACAGAAGAATCTGACACAAATCCACTAAACCCAACCGACACGGAATGTGATACATCAAAACCCGGAGCTTCCTTGCATATAAAGAAAGAAGCAGATGATTCCTCTCAATCATTTGACAAAGTCAAAAAGAAGAAAACAAAACACCAATCTTCTGAACAGGATTATTCAACAGATTCAATGTCAGAATCTGTTGCTTTAGAAGATGAGTTTGACATTTATGGTAAATACATAGCTGCACAACTCAGAAATATGGATTTGCATAAAGCCTTGCAACTGCAGTTAGAAATTAATAACCTTGTTGGTAAAGCTAGAATTTCAGAACTTTCTAATGAGAGTTGAAAACATTACTAAAATATTTAGTTTTGTAAATATAGGAAGTGTTTATAATAAATTAATATTTTTTTCATGGTATTTAACTTGTTCTATTTAGTTATAATTATATTGTATTGTATTTGTGTTTTTGTATTTCCATGTAAGCAATCCCATTAATTTGATAAGTTACTTGTGTAATAAACATTTAAAATGAACTGAATTTGTTTCAATTATGTGCCTAATTTTTAAAGATATGTAATAACTGCGGCTAATTATTTTAAACCAAAAGCAAGTTTATTAATGATGAATTGAAGAAATTAATCAGTGAGTGGTACTGATCCCAATCAGATGCAATCGCAGAAACATTATACCTTGGTGTAGTTTATTGTATATATTATATGGACAATTATTCGTATTGGAAGATTGGCTACGTAAACCATATTTATAATTCTGGTCTTTCCTTCTTTTTTTTTTATTAAAAATCGCAGTGTTGCAATGAGTTATAGTATCTATCTGGTAATTTCATTTCAACTGTCAATGTCATTCATGTCACAATTTTGTCATATTCAATTCGCATTAGAGTTTTGTTTTCTCATAATAAACATTACAAAACGGGATTACCAGACATGTTAAATGATCATTATGAGGTGGGATGAAAATGAGACGTACCAATTTGTGAAACTTTATCTCAGTAAAAATTTCTTATGGAATCCGAATCACGAAAAGCATAATTTGAAAGATGAACGAAGGAAAGCGTATAAAAAGATTATTGAAGAGTTCATGTCTCTTACTGGGATACAACTCAATGAATACGGAGTGAAAATTAAGATAAAAAATTTACGATCCACATATTCGCAAGAAATTAATAAAATACGGACACGATCAGGACCAACGTCTAAATATACGCCTACTATCAAGTGGTTTGCGGATTGGCATCGATGTTTTCAAAGCATATCTGGAAAAACAGATATTGATACAGTTTATGATGTTAGTTGTGTTTTCTTTTATATTGTTATTATGCTTACATTTTTCTGAATCGTTTAATTAGCTATGTCTGTTTTCATTACAGGATCCCACTAGTGAATCAGACAACAAGCCATGGTTAACCATTAACATAGACCAGAGTAATGAGGAAGGAAACATAGATCCTTTTGCATCTGACAACCAGAATTATAATTTAGAAACAAATTCAAAATGTATCAAAAACGTGAACAGTAGAGTTACATTATGTAAGAAAAAGAGAAAAAAAATGAAATTAATAAGTTCCGGTATACAAAAGGACAGATTAAGAAGTGATGCAAGTTTGCCACCAAGAGAAGATGAGTTTGATATATATGGACGGTATGTTGCATCACAGCTGAGACAGATGGATATACAGAAGGCTTTACAATTGCAACTTGCAATACAGAACCTAATGAGCGAAGCAAGGATTGCAGACTTAGATGAAATGTAGAAAGAAGTAAAACTATCCATTCTAATTACTTTGATATCAGCAAATAATAGAATAATAGTGAATACTGTCTCTATGTAAAAAAATCCAATGATCATGTAATAGTATCATTAAAATCTATATTACTAATGTATTTTTAAGAATCTGTATGTTAAATGCACTATTAACTTATGACTAATGAACAAATACTGAATAGACTTAAATATTTTACAGCCTCTTGAATGATAAGGCCATGCTTACTCCAAATTCTAATAAAATCATGACATCTGTTGGATTGTAAGCTGCACTTCAAAGTAAAGTATTAGTTTTTGGGCTGCAAGCAATATCCTCCATAATCATAGGAAAGGATTAAGGTGAACAAAATAAATATACTAAAGAAACTGCAAGTCTGATTTTTATTGCTGTTACAGCATCCGTTTACAATATAAACAAACATTTATCGCTTACGTTTCACTAGTGACAACTCAGATCATTTAGATTGTACCAAAGATTTTCCCATATCTCAAGTCTGGGGTACATGTTAATGAAAATATACATTGCTGCCTACGCTGTTGACACAGTCGACCACGTCAAAATAAAGAGTCAGTGGGTCGCATCCAAATCTAAAAACTAGATTAAGTACTTCGAGAGTTCAGAGTCTTTAAATAAAAAAAAAACGGAAGTCTGACTTCAAGGGCAGTGAATTCAGATTGTAAAAAAACTAAACGTCTAAAAAAACTTAGATTATAAATAACATTAAAAGGCGGCAAAAGGTGCGTGAGATACAACAAACATGACCACGCAGCCTCCTGCACCTAAGGTTTAAGACTAGAGTTGACAATGTTACAATCTCAATAAAATACAACAACTTTATTGCTATATCCCATGTGCGTTTACTCTGTGATGTTGGCACACATTAAAAACCTCAATCAGTGGGCATAGATTAAAAAAATCACAGATAGAGCAAAGATGTGAAGATTTACAACCACAACAGTCTGTAACAACTATTAATCATGAAATCACACTCAAAGGACACTATTTGAAAATCAAAAAATTTGCATATCGTCACCATTATGACAAAAATTTGAACTTAAAAACTACAGACATTTGTGATTGTTTCCGACAATTTGAATAAAATTAATTAACATATAAAAAAACGTTGTGTCATTGTTTTTTATATATCAAAACAAAACGAAATTCAGTACAACTATAAACTTAAAACTATCACGACTTGTTCCATACATAACAGAAATATGGTCAAAAATAAAAACTAACTACTAATAAATCCAAATGAATTTGATGTAATTTTTCTTGCAAATAAAACCTGGCAACACTTATGATTCTGAATTCAAAATTAAAACAGTAATCAATTTTGTCTGTTAAATACAATTTGCAGATCCGTGATACATGTATTGACTTCTCTTATTTTCAAAAGAGAGTGAGAGGGATGGAAGTATATTTCATACATTTTACATTGAAAGGTCAACCAAACATACACAGTGCGGTGTGTTACCGCCTTTACAGCGAACACATGGGAATACAACTTATTACAAATGAAGACAAACTATGCTAAGTTATCAGTTCAAAGAAAACAAATGCACACAACTTTAATTACCTATTACCAAAGTTTTATTACATTTTTTTGTACTTTTACTATAGAAGACATTTTAGTAATGGAAATTAATAATTATTTGGACAATTTCAGTATCTATTATTATGAAAATTGCATTGTTTTTCATCATTTAAGAAGTATTAAAGTTGCGTGCACAAGACGCCTGCTAATCAGTCAAAGACCAAAAAAAACTGTCATGGTGCGACAACTGTCATCACGTGTCCAAATTTTTTAATATTTTTTCTTAACAAATTTTTAATCAACAAGAAATTCGTGTCGCATTTAGCGCTCACATTAAAACCGACAATTGGACTAAAGTCAATAGAATAAGACTCAGATCTATATTTTGTACAATTTATCACATAAAATTTAAAAGAACACGCTTTTCTAGACCGCAGCAGCAATATATGCAACGATGGAAGGATTCTACTGATTTGTTGCTTAATCAAATTATATTCAACATAAGAAAATATCAGTTTAAAATATCGTTGGCTCCTACGTAGAGTATCGTAAGTCAGAATATTGAGATTTACAACTTTTGTTTTTTTTTTAAAAAAAATAATTTGATAAATACTAACTTTGTATGAATTTGAAAGTAACAGACTTAAGACAAATAAAATATGATTATAGCTAATTATCATAAATATATGGAAATGACAATAATATTACACCTGTCATTTTTGATTCGTAGTTACATAAAATTAGTACTGCTTTGCAAAATTTATGATAATTTACCTAAGAGCCATTGATAAAAGCTATCACGACCTTTGTTATAGAGTAGACAGATCAACTAGACTTTATTTCAACATATTTCCTAAGCCTCATTGCTCTGTGGCGTTAAAACTCTTAAAGGAAGTGAAAACTTTACTTTAAAAAAAAACTATTGTATAGCTTCAAAACTGATAATTTGGAACACAAATTAGTTACCCTCATTATATCTAAAACATGAAACTAGAATATATTAGTTAATTTTCTGTTTCAAAACAAATGTGTGCGTATTATATATTTTTTTAATTTCATCAAGCAACAAACCATTTCCGAGTTAAAGTATCACAAAGTTAATCCAAATGTTTCATCGATGAAAAAATAAACACTCTGATATAGTCGCCTCGGGTCGCCAATACCGATGCTTGTACTGACGTCGATGTACACTGTTCGTAGATAAAATTGAGATCAAAAGACTGTCTTTACAAACATCGATATTGCGTATCGTTCGTGTGGTTGTGGGCGGGGCCGGGGGCGTGGCCGGAGACGGGGCGGGGCGTGGTTCAGGCGTCGACAAGTTGCTTGGGCGTGTAGACGGAGGCGTTGGGGTCGAGCGGGGACCCGTCGGAGAGCCGCAGCTTGGACTTGCCGCCGGCGGGCGTCATGTACTCCGCCGGCATCACCGCTAACATCTGAGCCTTTAGTTCTTCTAGCTCCTTCTCTTGTCTCGACACTATGTCTACAACAACCAATATTATTTCTATAGCAATTATTCACAAGGACAAAGTTAAGCTGGTGAATACGGGGGATGTACCAATGTCGATGTTATGCGCGGTCCACACCTGGCCAGTAGCCTTCAATATTACTTGCGCCGGTGACCCCATACAATCTATGCTTGGCCTACCACTACTGGCATACTGTACTGGTCAAATGAGACAAGCATTAGGGTTTGGCGCCTGTCCAAGACGTAGGACAGAAAGGGGGGGGGTCAAAGTTAGCGAACGTAAGTCTGTAAACCCCCCTAAGGATGGTGGGGTAGAGATGGTTGGGGCGTACCTTCACGTATATGCAGCTGTCTCTTGGCGTCGCCGAGCGCGGAGAGCAGGTCCAGCTTGACGCGCGTCTCCGCGGACAGCGAGCGCTCGAGGTGCGCCGCGCGCTCCTGCAGCGCCGCCCACCCCCCCCCCAGCCGCAGTGTCGGCGACCCGCCCTCCTCGTGCCGCGCCTCCAGCACGCGCACCTGCGCACCACACACATATACTACCACACATACACTATTGGTACAGCCGGGTTAACATCTACAATGTACCGCTCTTGCACTGCAATACCATGACCACGCATTCTGATGAGTGTGCGTACCGGACGTCCACCCGTATCGTACAAGAAAAGGATGGGCAGGGATTTGTTTTGGCGGGAGATGCAACGTATATAAAAGGAGAATTTTTTGTGCGTCCTCTCCTCTGTTAATTAAATAAGCAACGCATCTAGACACGCGATTGTCTATGGACAACGGTAATTTCACTTTTTCGGGTAATTTTGCTGCTTGCTTGTTTATCTTATACTATGTAAAAAGCGTGTGCTCACCTGGTCTGCAGCCTGCTGCAGGTCCCGCTGCAGCTGTGCGAGCTGCGCCCGCGCCTGCTGCAGCTCTTGCCGCAGCGCCGCCGCCTCCGCCTCGCCCGCGCTGCGCAGCGACTTGCACCACTCGCTCTCGCACTCGCCGCTGGAATCATATGCACTTAACTCACCATCTCACTGGAACCACTACTTGACCGACTAAGCACTTGAGTTAGCATGGATTTCCACTACACATATAGATATCCCTCTAATGTTCTATGGTAGAGATTAACAATGTTTCAGATTTCACTCATTAGTAATACTGAAAATCTCGTCCAGAACACTTTCTGGACGAGATTCCTAAAGTACCCGGGGGAAGGGGGAGGGGGAGATTACTGGCTTATGAGAAGCTATGTAAGAGACAGTCCGGTGCCCTAGCGTACCGGGACTGGTTTATACGCAAGTGTTGTACCTGGGCGTGCGCGCCGCTTGCCGCGCTCGCAGTAATTGTTGCTCAGCAGCTGCACGCGCGCGGCGCTCTTCCGACAGCCGCCGCTCCAGCGCCACACGCTCGCCGCCGCGCCATGTCGTCATCCTGCACACACACAAACAATACAATATCTCAACTGACTGATAAAAATAATACTAGAATTATAATAATTAATAACTTTTAATTTAAAATTTAATAAAATGATATATACAGTACTTCGGTAACATAGTGAACGTTGGTGGCATGCTGCTCCTGGGTTCGAATCGCCATGTACGTTATAGTTTCCGACTTGAGTTTGGTGTGGTACAATAAGGTACAATAAGGTACAGTATGGTACAATGTGGCACAGTGAGGTACAGTATGGTACAATGTGGCAAAGTGAGGTACAGTATGGTACAATGAGGTATAGTCATGTACAATAAGGTACAGTAAGATACAGTCCACCACAATGAGGTACACTAAGGCACAGTAGGGTTCAATCAGCTACAAAGTACAATGAGTTGCAATGAGGTATAGCGATATAGAATGAGATACAGTGTACAGTAAAGTAGACTGGGGCACTGTCGGGTACAATCAGCCACAATGAAGTACAATGAGGTGCAATGAGGAACAGTTAAGTAGAGTGTGGTACAGTGTGGTACAGTGAGGTGCAGTGTAGACGTACTTGTGCTGCAGCGCGAGATGCGCCTGGCGCAGCTGCGCGTGCTCGGCGCGGCGCTGGCGCTCGGCGGCGGCGGAGGCGGCGAGCGCACGTCGCGCCTCCGCTTCGCCCGAGCGCGCCAGCGCCAGCTCCGCGCGCGCTCGCCGCAGCTCCTCCCCGCACTCGCGAGCTGACCGCTACAACACACATTTAACCCTTAAATGCGCACTCTTGTATAAATACATTACAAAAACAAACATTTACAAATAAATTCTTATGATTTTTTAATTATTTTGAGTAATAATTTGTGTTCCTGAACGATATACTTTTTTTTATCAGTAGTCATAAAAAACATTTATACAAAAACAAAAGTATATAAACATGTACATCTTTATATATTACTTTGTGTATTATTTTTTTTGGCATTGGAAAGAGATTTAGCAGACAGAATGTACTTTGTTCGCATTTCTGTTTTTATTTACTTACTTAATTAACCGTTTTAAAATGATACTCACCTGTTCTCGTTCTCTTTCTTTTTCGCGCTCCTTCTCTTTTTCTCTATACTCCCGCTCCCGCTCCTTCTCCCTCTCTTTCTCCTTCTCTCTCTCTTTTTCCTTGTCTCTTTCTTTTTCCCTCTCTCTTTCTCTTTCCTTCTCTCTTTCTCTTTCTTTCTCTCTTTCTTTTTCCTTATAACTGCTATCTTTATTACTTTTTACACTTTCTTTTGTACTTTCTACATCCTTAACTATTTGTTCTTTTGCTGAAAATTAAAATTAACATTACTACCTAAAAGAAAAATATTAAAACCACTGTAAATGCATAACCAAAAGATAACTCACTCTGTTCTGTACTCTTATGACTATCACTGTTCTCCTTCTCCTTGTCTTTATCTCTATTTCTATGTTTTCTCCTCTCTTCTCTTAACGTACTAGCCTCTTTCTTCTCACACTTTGATGACTTGGCACTACCTGCAATACACGCGACTATGAGAAATTTATTAACAAGACAATTTCCAATATATCTTAAAGTTAGCAGTAACTAGCTACATCACAAATGATATGAGATACTCAAATGAAATATAGTGAATCTATAATGACAAATTAACTAACCTTACATTACTAATTAGCAATAGAAATAGCGTTTAATTAATAAATCTGACATATTTAAAGTACCTTTACTATGTTCGTGTCGCTCCTCGTCGTGCGCGGAGTGTGTGTGTGTGGGCGCAGGCGGCGGGGGCGGGGGCGCGGCAGCGGGGGGCGTGGCTGCGGGGGCTGGGGCGGGGGCAGGTGTGTGTAATCCTGCCCCACTCGCCGAACCATTGCTGAGCGCGTGCGCGAACGTGCTCGCGAGCGCGCCGGCGCCCGTATGCGCGTGTGTGTGCGCGTGCGCGTGCAGCGGCGTGTGCGTGCTCGTACTAGATTGTGACTTCTCGCGCTCCCGCGTCGCTGATTGTTGCGCTAAATGCTTCTCTAATTTGTCTAACTGCAAAATAAAATATATAATTTAACAAACAGATTCAGTGCCACCGTTATTCCATTGCGAATTAAATTTCATAAATACTTTGTTACAAATGTGATGGTTTACATGGATGGATGCTTATTAGAATTTGTAGCCTAAACTGCTTGACGAATCTCGATGAAATTTAGCATCTAGAGCAAAGTCTAAAAGAACACATAGGTTACTTACTCTTCTTTTTTCGTAGGCGAAAGTTAGTAGCTCAATATCATCTTGTAACTATTTGACGCAGTTTTAATAATGTTTATTGTAGAGGGGGTACCTTAAACTGTAGATGTGCGTGTTCGGAGGCGTGGTGCGTGTGTGTGGGCGGGGCCGGGGGCGGGCCGAGGCCGTGGTCGCGCGCGCAGCGCCGCCGCAGCGAGCCATTGAGCGGGCGCGTCTCCCCGCACTCCACCGTGCCGTTGCCCACGCTGCGCTCCTCCTTACACGGCTGCTGGATCTGGAACGAATTGTTATGAGTTAAAATACCACAAATACATATGTATAAAAATCATGCGCTAAAACCTCGTAGAGCGCAATAACGATAGGTAAACGCTGACATACTTAATAAACTTTAACGATAATATTTTTCCGTAATAGATGATTTCCTGTAAACAGGCTTTAAAAACGAGTATTCAATGTGAATGTCAATGTCATGTGATATTTGGTCATATGCAACTAGACAACGTGACCACAACAGCGGAGATAACGACGGATTACGATACTGTTATGAATAATTTGTAATAGATAACAAAAATTATATGATCGCGATAAGAAATTATTTAATATCAAGCAAAATCAGATAATGTAGATATTGACTTTAACTTCGAATATATTTCTTTTTTGTATATTACTGCATCATAATTTCCACATGGTACAAAACGAAACTAAGCTACGCTTATTTTTGTAAATAAATACCTAGCTTTAAATTGAAAGAAACGTCACAAAATCTGCTTATATAACTTTTTACTCAGTAACTTTAACTTCAATTATTTTAAAAGTAGCCGAGAGCGAGTTGATCCGGTCCTAGTAACAGGGGAGTTACCTCCAGCGCGCTTTCGGGCAGCGCGTCCCTCAACAGCTGGAAGTAGAATTCATTCTGCGCGCGCACCTGGCGCTGCGTGCGCATGCGCAGGCGGCGGCCCACGTACGCTTTCACCCCAAAGCCCAGCGAGACCGCCGGGTAGCCGACGCAGTGCGCCGCCAGCGGCCGACACAGCTCCAGCTCGCGCGCTGCCCGCAGCGCCCCCTCCACGTACACCACGGCGCAGCAGATCGCCACCGTCGGTACGCAGATGCCCTTCTCACCCACTGCAAATGTTACCCATATCTTACTCCATACATACATACCCGCAACTTTACGCTACAAGTAGTCACAGAGTATGTTCTATCATACTAATATTATAAATTCGAAAGTTTAAATGGATGGATGTTAGAGTTTGTAGCCTAAACTGCTGAACGGATTCGATGAAATTTAGTATGGATGCACAGGATATTCTGGAAGAACATATAGGCTACTCTCTTATTTATTTTTAAGATGACTCTCGCAAAACTTTGTTGTCGAATACTGAAGTCTTTGTATAGGGTAAATTAATAGCAATATAAATAACAGATAATGTGCCTTAACAAAGAAAGTGTATAATATATTTTAATTTCATACGTGTTACAAAACTAATTTAGGCAAATGTGTTCTATGTTTTTTACTCAACACAAGAACCGGAATTAAATAATTTTGGATACAATATATTCCTCTTCAAGTGTCACATTTCAAGGTTACCGTACAAAAGTCGAGTTTTATCAAACTGGATCCTTTCCCTAAACAAGAGGCGACACGAACACTCGTCTGACGAATGCTAACGCGGTCACATAAATAATGTATCCAATTTTTTACATCAAAACGCATACTAACGCAACTTAGAAACATTGATTTCCAGGTTACTGTGCTGGATAGAAAATGAACTTAAAATAGTATTATAATAACCTAAATCTACATTTGTTGTTGTTTATTTAATCTTTCATTTGAAAGCTTTATGAAAAATTAGCTTTTGCTTGCGACTTAATCCAGATAAATTTAAAAACTTAGTAATAAGTCTATATGTCCTATATAATTTGCCGAATTTTATCGAGATCAGTTGAACCATTTTGGAGATACGTAACAAACATCCATCCAAACTTTTGCATTTATAAAGTACTGGCTGTTGCCCGCGATTTCGTTCATGCAATATTAAGATAAAAAAAACGAAAAAAAAATTAAATGCGATTTTCGTTATCAGCAACGCAAATACATCTTCAAGAAAACTGAATTTTTTCTTCTGATTCACGATTAAAGTGACGTCATAAATATAGCAGCGAATCAATAATTAATTTTATGTACGTGGGATATATTAATAAATATAAAACCTCGTCTTGAGACAATGGTTGAATGTTAACATTACGTGACCCATAAACAAGAATATCACGTTTTGATTTCACCGCGTAAAAAACGATAACTTATACAAAAAAGGTCACGTTTACAAATTTGACTTTTTTGATACTTATTATATTTTTTTTTCCAAAGAAACCGTAACTCAGTTTTAGTAAAAACTTCCTAACATAACAGTAATATATTCATTTACCTTAATACAACGTGTATAATCTTAATAAAATTATACATAACCGCTATTTCCTTAACTGTCTACTCCATTTATTAGAAGTCGTGAAAGTTTATTCTAACACAAACTTTATCATTTCGAATCTAAAAGTTAACATATGAGGACGTGGACAAAAATAGATGTACAAATAAGAAAACAAGCGCTGGAGCGGTCGATATATTTCTGGAATCGGCGCTACCGTACATCAGGCGAGTGCAATAATTTGACATGTAAACAATGTTGAAAGTGATGTAACTTATACGTTCACTGTCTTGCTGGCGAGGAACATAGAATCTATACTGGCATCTTATAAAAACCGATTCGTTTAATCTTTTGCCATAAATAAGCTTTTGGAACTTTGGAACACTGTATTAAAAACCTTTTTTCCATGTCTATAAGAATCATAATTAATTCTTGCGTAAACAAGCGTAACTAACAATTTTGCACTTTTTTAAATTAATTAATATAAAAATGAATAATTTCTTGATTGTCTATTGTATATTATTATTTTTTAATTTATATACACATACTATTGTTTATGCTGGAAATATCACTCTAATTAAGCTTTTGACGGTAAAAAAAAAAATATGTCCATTTGTAGTTATTACTAGCTGTTCCCGTGCGATTTCATCAGCATAAAATTATTTTATTGTTTACATGTGTCAATTGTAAATGTCAAAATGATATGACATGACAAACCTTGACAATCTTGCTTCCTTGATGTTGGCAGTAACTTATGGTCTCTTTCCCACATTAGCGATTTTATCCAAAATATTTACCCCATAAATTTAATGGCGTAAAATATATAGTCTATAAAGCGTGTCGTAAGAGTAGGGCTTTTTTTTTAAAAAGAGAATGATTCAAAAATATGCTGTAATTGGCAACAAAGAAGTGAGCATTTATGGTTTATTATAATAGTATAGATTTCCTGTTGTCTCTAAAGGGACTAATCCTTTACTAATTTTAGCTTATAAAATTTGACACAGCATAGTTTGTACAAATTCATTGATATTTAAGAAGCAAAGGCTCAGAAAAATATCTAATTACTTTAGTTTCTGCATGTTTATTCGGTTAAAATATTAAAATTGTATTAAAAGGTTATACTTACATGTGACCCAAACATATTGTACCCATACATAGGTACTGGCCGCAAAGAATATGTACTGCACTGGTATGAAGAAATAACATATCATATCTGAAGTGAGAGCTATACACATGAAGAATACTGAGAATGCCTGAAAAAAAACACAAGCATTATATTTTATTCTTATTATTTTTGCTGTAGCCCTCGACTTAGAGGGTGCGAAAAAATTAGTAGCCACATGTCCTTCCAGAGTGTCCTACATCTGTACCAAATTTCATAGACATCAGTTAAGCTTTTTCAGAGATATCTTTGAACAAATTCATCCATGCATCCGTCTGAACTTGCGCATTATGATAATAGTGAGAAATAAGACTTTTTTAAACAATGCTCTAATGTATAGTCTTTTATTATCCTATAAACGTTTATTAAAATACTTCCAAATTTTAAAAAAATTAATCATTATTTTTATATTGTTAAGACTTAATAAATCGAAGTATAAAATTTAATTCAAATAAATAACTCACAAGTCCCTGATATTTAAATGAGTCATAGACGGATCGGAGCATCATCCAGAAGGGCCAGAGGAACTCGAACCTGAACTCCAGCATGTAGTCGGCCATCACCACTGTAGCCCATACCATTACAAACCTCAGGTACAGCAGGGAACTGCAAATAAAATGTTCTATAAAACTAGATCCCAACCTTACTTCGCACAATGTAGCCTTTATTTAGACGTAATGAGGCATTATACTAGTAATAAATTTTTGTAGTTTATTAAATAGCTTTCAAATCTTTTTGTACAATATAGTAGGTAACATTGTTTATTTTATTATTACATCTGTCTGATTTGCATTATTACATCGTTGATAAATTTATTATTAAACTTTGGTACACTTCTGATATCACTGCTTAATATTTTAAACTTTGAGTAGCTCTGCAGTTTATGCTTGTTTCTTATATTTACAAATTATAAACAAAAATGGTTTTATTAAAGTTTACTGAAAAATTTAATGTTTTCACCATTATTATTTTTCTATTAAATCTTATCATTGGAGACCACAAATATAACCACAATATGATCTAGTAAAAATAATAATAGCTAAACAAATTTTAGTGGTTTCCTCCTGTTGATAACTTTATATTATGCATTTATTTATAATTATTATTCCATATTTTTTTAAAAAACCACCTGTAAAACAAATTGGTCATAAAATATATTTTTTAATATAATTCATTGTTTGTATGTGCACGCAAGCAATTTAAGTCCTTGAATATACACACACGGAAGTATGTATAGAAATTAGTTTTTTCTCACACAATTACAATGAAAACATAGTATTATTAAATGAAACGCGTTGGTCGTGTGACTGCAGATTAGTCGAGAATACGAACATAGGGGATACATGTGAACAGTGTTGGTTTTTTTATTTTTTATCACTACATAAGTAAACGTGAGACAGAATCCACAGATGTTACTTTCTACCCACACATTTATGTTCTCACTGCACTTTTTCACCATTTCTTCAGTTAAGTTTATTATTTTTTTGTTAAATACACTTTTAAACACCCTGCAAGTCAATTATTTATGAGAATAACTACTTACTTTCCATACATTCCCTCGGTGATTTTTGTGCGCTTTAAGGGGCGCCGCATTTTGCCAGTATCGGCATTTCTCCTCTTCATATTTTTACCTCCACGGTGTAATTTACAATTGCAGGCCCCCAGTTTTGAAGTTATAATTACCTACAAACATTTAAAACAATGATCGCACAGTTAGTGCTTTTTGTTGTCAATCGGCCTATGTCCAGAATTTACGAGGGAGATAAAATATCAGCAAGCTCTTTTTGCATTCACCGAACAGTGTTGCTATAAGCTATGTTTGGTTTCCCCATTACCGTAGCTTTTTTGAGGAAAAGTGACACAATACATTTAATAAGTTGAGAATAACTACGTAACGTATGTATCAATAATATGTAACAATCACATTACATTTTTAACACGTTTTAACCATATTTAGCACATTAATTATATAGATATTTAAGAGTCAACATATTTTTTTCATGTTTAATTAGTATATGGAAACGAGAATACTAATTTTGTAAAAAAACAACCTAATTCGATATAGTTAAAACTACAAAAGTATGCAAAAAAATAAGCAAAAACTATAATGTGCATCGACGATCGAATAACAGTGCATTTGATGTATGAATCTTCATTTATCCTTCGCTGTCTTTACTTGTTGTAAAGGGAATATTTTATTTATGATTCTTTACCGTTTATTTATAACTTTTTATTACATTAATTTGGTCAAAAATTACTTAAAATATTGGTAAAGTCACGTCTAGCCACACTGCGGCATCATTATCTGTACTTGCATTTTTGTCATCATATCACAGAGTAGTATATTAACCATAGATACAGGTGCAATGACAGATTTTACTCCTTTGATATTGACAAATGAAATGTATTTTTTTTTGAAAATCTCAAATGTTTATGTTTATTAATTTATTATTTATCCATTTTATTCTAATGAGTTTTGAATGATTACGATGTTAAAAAAAATCTGAAAGGGAATCACAATAGATTTATGTTATGTTAGTTATGATTAAATAAACCCCTTGTATTTTGTTTGCATTTTCTGAAAATTTTATAGTTGATATCAATGGCTCAACAACCACTAATAAATTCTGTACGCAAATATTTAGCTTCACATCATATGTTTGCTGTGGAGGAGTGGCTCTCGGGGTTTGTTAAATTGTCTATAATTTAAAGTAAAAATCAAATATACGTTTTAAATTAATTCAGACGTTAAAGAATAGTTGTTCATTCCTGAAATTTATTTATTATTTATTCGCAGATTTGTTGAGTATTTAATGGAAAATAATGCAGAGTACAGGGAGAATGAAGTTCAAACTTTAGCAAAGGAACAATGGCTGTTGAATGATTTAAAAGACATATGTCCTGGCTCCTTACCACAGAACTTAAGGAATCAGCACAAAATTTCCATTACTGGAAGATTTGTGCTTCAAATTAATGCTTGTGTTGATATTGGTAAGAAGACTAAGATACTAGTATGTATTTTTGTAGTATAAGGTGACAAACAAGCGGTCATCAGTTATTGCAAACATTGCAAAGTGAAAGATGCTTAAAAACATGGAATTTATTGTACTTTATGACTAAGTTCCGTGTGGTTGCTGTTTACAGCTAGCCAACCCATTTGTGCCAAAAATGTAAAAGCAATCTAAACAATATTTAAATATATTTGAAAAGAATACAAAATGTATACATATTACTAAGTCTCTGCTTACTAATACCCCCTAGAGTCAAGGGCGGATCCAGCTTTAGCGCCAAGGGGTGTCACATTGTTGTGGTTAAGTCAAGAGGTTGACAGAATATGTAAATATATTTTATCAAGCTCTTGTCCAACCAGCTCAGGGGAGGGGTTCAAGACCCCCATGACTCTCGCCTGCATTCGCCGTTGCCTAGAGTTCTAGATTCAAATTATGTTTTTGTTTATAGGAACACCTGCTTATCAACAATATTTGAAGTTACAAAAAGTGAACACTGAAAATATTGAAGCAACAACTAATAATGATGAGAAAATTCCAAGCCACAGGTGAAGTGTAAAATAAACTAATTCAAATTAATGACTTTAATATTCTCTATGTAATTATTACCATAAGTTTGTTTCTTCATGCAGAATATGCTTTAAAAAAGCCAATGTCACTTGATGGTATGTAGTTTTTTAATGGCAAAAGAATTCTTTTAATTGGTCCAGTGGTTTTTTAGTTCATTATTTATATCCGAAAATTGAAATCTTTATAACATTGATAGATTTAGTAATTTTTCAGAATGATAAAGTTATATCTGACGGATGGTGTACAAGAAGTGTCAGGTATAGAGTACAGGCCTATGAGGAACCTGAGCTGTGATATTACTCCTGGATGTAAGCTGTTACTCAAAGGTAACTCTACTATTACCTTTTAGGTTAAATATCAAAAAGCTGTGAGAAGTGAATGTGTTTTAATTTTTTTTTTTATATAAAGATGGGAATGGGAAATGTCTTTGACATGCAATGGTAGGGGAAATATCCTCAGTAGATTAACAAGAGGTAATATATCTACAAATTTGGGGCACAGGTCGCTTTGCTTTTTTGTGAATTCCAATGCTGCTTGTTTTTTACTCACCTTAGATTATAAGACAACTTTTATTAATCTTTATAGGCTCCATCAGACATTCTCAGATTTTTTTTACCAAGTTTATTGTAATTAAGTTAATTATAGTTCCTTACGTTTAAAATTCAGGTCCGGTAATATGTCGTCGTGGAGTGATGTTACTCACGGAGGCTAATGTAGAGTTGCTGGGTGGCGAGGTGCAGGAGCTGGCAGATGAGAACTCCTTGGTTCAACTGCTGGCTTCGAAATTGGGACTCCCTGCCACTATACGTAAGGAGTTTACAACTTTTCTAACATAGTATTTCTATTCTAGATTGTTCTGGCTTCTCCAGGATAATTGTAATTTGAAAAATTGAATTTTACATAGGTAATAGTTCCGGTTTCATCGCTATAGGGCTATGTCAGACTGTGTTATTTGCACATCATGGAACCCCTTTCTGTCTAACACTTTGATTTCATGTCATTTTTAACTCATAAATATATTTCCAGCTCAAGAAAACACAACTAACAATACAATACAAAGAACTACCAATTCATCAGCTCAAACATTTAATGATGACAGGCAATATGAACCAACATTTGGCCAAACGTCTGACCAACGAAATAGAACAGAACCGATAGATGAAGAAGCATTTGGCACATTTGATGATGACATAGACGTTGATCAACTAGCAGCGATAGAAGCACAAATATTGGACAATCCCAATAAAAGGATTTCAGATGAAAATTATTCTAGACCGGATAAAAAAGCTAAAATAAACGAAAACACAGTTAATTGTGTCGATGATTATCCTGATGATGAAGATATCATGTTTGAAGATGAAGATTATATAAGAGATATGGAAGCACAATTTGATGCACACGATATTGAACTAAATGCGCATATTAATAAGGATCCAAAACCAGTGTCAGTAGAACCATTCGTTTATATCAAACAAATTAATGAACTAAGTGAAAGTGAAAGAGAGGGTAAGGTGTTCAAAGTGAAAGGACAGATAATCAAGTTATTGTCGAAGTTGTTTGTGAGTAAAGAAGGGTGGAGTTTGAAATGTGCTATAGTGGATGGCACAGGGAGCTTGGACGTGGATTTCACCAGCGACGTGCTGTCCAAGCTGGTGGGACTCACCCCTGTTGAGATGAATCAAATTAAAAAAGAAATTGCAACAAAACCTGAACTCAAAAAACAAACAATCGTGGTAAGTTTTTAAACATTTAAATATGGCACTAAAAAGAGACAGACATTATTGCTCACACATTAGTGGGACAAGGACAGGGACTTCTTTTCTTGCAATCTCATCGTAACATATTTCTTTTCTGTTCTTGAAGTAAATATTAATTTTCAGGCTTTAGAAAACGCCAAAAAGAGTCTACAAGTATTATATTGCATAATAGAGCTGACAATGTCTGGAGGCCCGAAGATAACGCGACTTATACCATTCGATAACTCACATGTAGAGAAACTGAAGGAAAGACAGTAACCTTTACATAGATATTAGCGTATAAAGCCTATTTCTACTAGATTAAGTTTAGTCTAAAAGAATATAAAAGATGTAAATATAATTTTACGATAAAACACAAATTGTTACAAATAACTTGTTTTAAAGAAAAAAAGGCCTTCGATTCGAGTATGTTGAACATAAAATAATGAATTCAGTGTTTAATCAAATATGGCGTTTCTATTGGTTAGTTCAATCAGAAAATGTGTTAACCATAGACATAGGAACATGGTGTGCTATAATATCAGGGTTTAGTTTTGGTTTTGGGTCACCCATGAGTCTTATAATTGAAGCTGCTTTTTAAGTATAGGACCACATATCTCTAAATTGATACATGTAATAAAATTAGAGTGTCTGTAAGAAAAAAAGAAAAATTCCAGATTTCAGGAAGATGGTGTATTTGCGTTGCTGATAACGAAAATTGCATTTAAAAAAATTTTGTTTGTCTATCTATCCGCAAGCTGCTTTTCTTCCGGGTAATCTCCGAAACGGCTGGTCCAATTTCGACGGTACTTACACCGGAGGGTAGATGACATGGATAGGCATATTATAGGCTACTTTTTTAAATTCCACGCTGTCAAAATGGCGTAACTGGTAGTTCAAATTTGCGCTAACGAAGTTTGCGGGCGTCATCTCATTTGCCATACAATACCAAATGTAAATATAATTATTTATCACATAAGTTATATAAATAAAACACTATTGGGTTTTACAAACTATATTTTATTTAAAACACCTTCTCGTAATTCAATCGTAATGTGGTTCAATATACAAAAATTATCAAATACATATATTAACCTACGACAGGCAACTAGTTATATGAGACAACCCCAACGACAAACACGAAAACGAACTTCCGCTTGAAGCTTAGGGTGAAATTATTATATACTATATAAAAAAATACAGATACTTCATTTTACTAGGTCTTTATAGACAAATCTACCGAATCTAACGAAGGACATTATCCGAATGCATAATTAAAATTATAAAAAATCATAAATTTTACATAAACTATACGATTTTCCACTATTTGTTAAAATGTTTACACGATCATAGGTACTATTAAAAAAAATTAAAAGTAATAACTTCTAAAGAAAACCTCAATAGTTTTAAAATTGTCATGCTTATTATCTGTAGCATATTACGTATTAAAAACACCCTAAGCTTCTCTTTCCATTAATAAAATACAAATGTGTTACAAATTGAGCACTCAATATATTTAAATAATATTACAACTTAATCTGTGATCGTTACTTTATGATTATCATAGCAATATACTTTTAAATGTTGCCAGTTAACGAAATTAAAAAGCTACAATTATTTAATTTAGAGTTAACTTTGGCTAAGTGTTAAGTTTTCCTCGACTGTAAGCGTTTAGACAACTAACTTGTGTACATAAGGAACTTCATTTTGTTTATATAAAATACAAGGAATTTAAATAAATTAGCAGTGCATAGTAAAGTTTAAAAGCGACATCACGAAATATAGTCATGCTACGGTGATAGTGATTTCTAATTTCTTAATTTCTAATTTGATTTATCGAAACGTGGACACCTCAATGGAAGACTATGGGCATTGGAAAGAGACAGAAAAAAAAGGGGACAGACAACAGAGCATGTTGCAAAAAATTAAAAGATCATCTTTTAAAAACTTCGTTGTTTATTGTATACTTCATTTATTATCGTACCTGAAGCGATACATTTATTCTTAATGAATTAGCCTTCCAATAGTTAAAACAAATCAAATAAATTGTGATATAGTTCATAATACATTTCATAAATGATCGCAATACAGCCAAGTTACTTGAAACAATACATTAACTAATCTGGCAATACTTCAATGATTTGTAAACTAACATAATTCGTCACGCAATATAACTGTACAGATGATATTCTGCAATATTGTGTTAACATTAAATAAGGCTATGATTCTTATAAATCATTCGGACACGTGCTAGGGCTCCATACAAAACAACGGTCCGTGTATCGGACATCGTCTTTATTGCCGCTGTATACGTCATTTTGCTATTTATATTCTAAATGAATTTAAAACCAATTCACAATCACTATTGTGTAATCTAAATATTAATATAATTTAAAACTCATTACGAAAAAAGCGATGTACGTTATCGCCATATTAAAATAAAAACAAAAAGCCGGTTATATCAAAACGCGTAAGCTATGTACAGAGCGTTTCGTTAAACATCCGTCACGTGAGAACCGAGTCGTCGTATCTCTGAAGCGTCAGTCTTCCACTTAAATGCCATCCATTCGTGAAGCAAACAAAACCGTTAGGGCCGTTCCGTGCACACCGAGTTAGAATTTATAAAATTCTCTCGTAGAAGAGGAGGTAAGCCTGCGCCCTCAGCACCTTGTCCTCGGTGACCTCGGAGACCATGCTGTCGGAGACGTAGTACCACTTGCCGGCGGGCGGCGCGGGCGGCGGTGCGGGGCCCTCGCCCGACTCGTAGCCCGACAGGTCAGACTCCGAGTCCGCGTCGCCGTCGCCGCCGCTGGAGGCGGGGATGTTGGCGCTCTTGGGCAGGAACCACCAGCGCGGGTCTGCGGGCCGCACGGGCTGGCGCACCTTCACGTACGCCACGTAGTGCCCGCCGTGCATGCCGCCCGAGTGCTCCACCACGCCGTACAGCGAGTACTGCAGCTCGCTCTGCCCGCGCGACACGTTCGGCAGCTTCTTCAGCTTGTCCATCGCGCAGAACGGCGCCAGGTCCAGGATCGTCGGGAAGTCCACGTGCTTCGTCATCTTCCGGAACATGCAGCGCGGCCCGATCTGGAACCGCTTCAGGTGGAGGATGAGGATAGCCGGCGGACTGGACACGAGGAAGCGTTTCGTGGCATTCGTGTAGACGGTCTTCCCGTCCTTGCCGTTGATCCTCTCGGTGCAGGTCTCGCAGCCGACCTTGTTGTTGCCCGTGAGCAGCTCCAGCGCCGTGAACTGACTCAAGCAGGACTGGATGCTGCACTCGTCCTCGTCGCAGATGTATCGAGACGACATGGGACTTTGCCGGTTGAGGGACGAGTAATCTCTTTGACTTTTCTCGGGTTCCATGTTTTTGGGGCGCGGAACGGTCGGCGGAGGGTACAGGGGGCTTTCAACGGGGGAGGGGTCGGGGGCGGGCAGAGGGATCGCAGGCAGAGGGATCGGGGGCAGCGGGATCGCGGGCAACGGCGCCGCGGGTTCGTCCACATCTAATTTCAACTTGTCTAATATCTCGGTAACGTTCTGATGGTTGCTGACGTTATAGGGCGCGGGCTCCGGCGGCTTGCTCTCGGGCAGGGACTCGTAGCTGCTCTCGCCGCTGTGCTCCAGCAGGCTTCTGGAGCCCTTGACGCTAATGCCGCGCGTTACCACCTCATTGGTGTATTCCGGAGCGAAAGCTATCCTTGACATGGGTCTCTCGTACTCGCTCTTCACTGGCGAAGGCTTGCTGTGCTGCGGACTCGATAGGTCCAGATTAATTTCACTGGAGAGGGAGCTATGACTGCCCAGCTCCTTGCCGTTGATTGGCGAGTCGACGTTGTCTACGGTTTCGGTGGAGTTGTGCTTGGTGGCCTCCGGACTGGCCACGCCGGAGTCGGGGTTAGAGAGGTTCTCGAGGGAGGCGAGAGACTTGTACTCGAGAGGGATGGTGGTGGTGGAGGTGGAGCTGTTGACGTACTCCCTGTCCTTGTCGGGGGCCTCGGGGGTACCGTCGGCCTTCTCCTTGTCGAGTGCGGGGCTGGCGCGGATGGAGTCGGAGCTGACGACCTTCTCCGAGTTGTATCCGGACTCCATGTGATAGGCGGCGAAGTTGGCGGCGGTGTGTGCGATGGCCTGGCTGCCGACGGAGGCGCAGTGCGTGTCGGCGCGCCGCGGCAGCTCCTCCAGGTTATCCTCCACATCCGCGTCTGACTGCTCCGACGACGACTTGCCCTCTTCCTTGCTGCCGTTGGCTTCACCAGAGTTCTTGTCTTTGTTTGAATTACCTGAAAGCAGACGACTTTATATTAAGGCGATGTTATCATGTTGTTGCAACTTATAAAGCGATGCTTTTTCTGCACAAGTCTTAAGGAAACGCAGTGATAGTTTTACATAATATTATCTTAACTACACAGTTCCATGCAGAAAAGCAAATGATATACGCATACATAAATATGTATATGCAAGCCATGCTGTTGTTAGTACCACCTTTGCTTTTCCGCGCGGCTTTTCTCGCGGCCATCCTCTCCTTTTTGAGTTGATGTTTGGATGTCTTATTTTCTTCTTGCACATTGTACATATTCTCTTCTGAAAATGCGTTATTTTAATTCATAAATACATTATTTTAAATCATGACTTCAGCCTTTTTAGATTGCACCAGCCTTCATTTTAAATAGAAGTATATTCTGATACAAAATGTACATGTAGTGATATAGTATAAAATAAAGTGCTGCCCGGTATTCTTTCATAAGGTGAAAAATAGTTATTTTCAAAAATACTTTTCTTTAAAATAGCAAGTAATTTGCTATAAATTTTTAAGTGTTTTACATTTCATTTTACAATAAAGACATTTAAATAATATAAAACAAATAATTAAGATACAACAATTAACACAAAAGCAATTATAATAAAGCCATCTACACACACTCAGTTTTAACTAAAAATTAAAAAAAAAAACATTCAGTAAAAACTGTCAGAACTTAGTGTATGTAGCAGGTTTTACAAACACAGCAGCATTTTTTTAATCCAAACAGGGATGCATGCTAGACACACAATTTAAAGCTTCAAAAATTACATTATGGCTAACATCAATAAGTCAAATCTTTTGTTGTTGCCTGCGACATCAACTGCGTGCAGAATAAAAAAAAATATTCCTCAATGTCTTATCAATACAGATTGTATCTATAGGTAGGTATGTAGAAATATATCCTCTCCCTTCTTGAGACCTTTAGATAAGTAATTTGAAATAAATAATCGGTATTTAAATCACCATCTTACGATATGATACCATACATTATGATACTTCGATCTTAGTTTTATATTTTTTTCTCACTAATAGCGCATAAGTTTTAAAAATGTATTCGTACCATTGGGTGTTTTCCTGCGCACGAGTGCTGGCGGCTGCGGCCTGGTGGCGGCCACCGGCAGCGAAAGGTCCAGGAAGTACTCCGCGCGGTCCGACTGGTGAAAGCACTCCTGACACTCCAGCGTCGACACCAGAAACCCTCGGAACACCTGATGCGACAGAACCATCAGATTGACACCTTCTGTACCATCTACTCATTTTACAACTTCTTATACATGACATTCACAAACCTGTTCAGGTCTAAGCATGGTATCAGAGGCCTGCTGACCATAGAACTTGACCTTCTGCTTGACCTCTCCATCAACTTTAGCGGGATCCACCTTGGAGCTCATACCAAGGCTACTGAGTATTACAGACTGGTAACGACGCAAGTCTTCTGATCTGAAAAACATAACATGCCAATTAAATTTTATTACTTCACTGTTTTAGAGCAAATACATGTTCCGGAAAACAACCTATCCCTAATGTAAATAGATAAATACATAAAAAAATGTATTTTAAGTGTATATTTAGTTTGATATCTATACTAATATTATAAAGAGGAAAACTTTGTTTGTTTGATTGTAACGAATAAGCTCAAAATTACTGGGACGATTTCAAAAATTCTTTCAGCATTATAAAACTTTGTTGTCAGTGAGTAATGTTACTAGTCTATGTAGGCTATGTTTTATTTTTTGTCATGCAGACAGAGTCGCGGGCGAATGCTAGTATTAATATAATTATATACGTTTTATAACGCATTTTTATGAAATACATCACATGAAGCCCTACTTTAATAAGGTTGCACAAGCATGCTACATAACAAACTGTTTGTATTTCAAGTTAACAAAGTAACTTAATCAGTACAACAATTTTAAGTAAATACAGACCATATTTATATAACACTGATGAATAGTGAATGAAATAAAAGGTATTTAAGAAGCACATAACCATTAAAAAATTATTTTCCTAACACAAATCCATAGTATTAATATAAATTAGTAAGATATATAAGGAGAAATAACCTGACAGCTTCCAGTAGATGTCTGAGCAGCTCATGTGCATCATGTTGATCTCCACCACCAAACTGCGGTAGTTTATTAACCAGTGCGGAGAGCAGCTTGCGCGGTGTGTACACACCACCCTCACCTGACAGATAACATTTTGATAAAAACAAAACTTAAAAAGAAAAAAGGAAAAAATAAGAAAGAGAAAGACCGAAGAAAGTATGGATGGATTGTGTGAAAGAGGATATGCTTAAAAAAGGAGTGGTTTCAGATATGACGGCAGATAGTAGATGTATAGAAGAGAAGGACATACTGTGCTCACCCTCTGTAAGGGATAAGGGCAAGTTGATGATGATGATGATGAAAACATAAAAATAAATAAGCATTCTTCATTCAGAAAGGAATTGACAAATTTAAACTTATTACATCAATAGAAATCTCTGAAAATATAAACAATAATTCAAAATCTTTAATATGTTCTAAAACATGTATTTGCTGCTAGCTTTTGAGAAATAGGTCAAACGACTCATTATGTCCTAAATATAGAAATATCGAGCACCTTACAAAAACTGTAACATTAGAATTTTTTACAATATGTTGCTTGTATCATAGACGGCTGATAGAGATGTATGGAAGAGCAGCACATACTGTGCCAACCCTCCATAAGGGATAAGGGCAAGTGGACGATGATGTTGCTTGTATCATTCTTTAAGAAACTAAGTAATTAAAAATAAGATAATTTTTTAAATGAACATTTAACTAAGAAGTTCTACTCCCAAAACATTTGTATTTAAAATTACATTAGTCAACATGATTTTAAACAGAAGACTGAAAGAAATGGCGCTATATAATTAATGTTACTAACCTGCTTTCAAATCACCCAAAGTTTCAGACAGTGTTCTAGTCAATGTTCCCCACTCTCCCAACTGTCCTGTAATTGGTGGAAGTTCCACTTCCTTTACATCATCTCCATCTATCTTCAGCTTAAGCTTCCCTCCTGGCAAGGTGAACCGCTCACCAGGAGTAGCCATCTCATGGAGAACATCTTGCAGGTACGGGGTTTGCACCAAGCATTGCATCACAGAATTAAAAAAACATGTATTCCCTAAATTTGAAAGACCCCTTACCCGGGGTAGGCTCAAAGCCATTGCCTTATCTTTCCCTTTTGGGATTTGATCAGTTTTTATTATTGATTCAACAGGCAACGGGACATCAAAGTTCTTCGGTTGACTGTCAAAGAGAGGCTCAAAGGAAGGTAGCAGTTTATTACAGGAGGCTTGTCTTTTGACATATTCGATACACTCATGAAGCTTCTTTGAGCTAGAAGCGGTCACTTCATTGTTACAACTATAACAATAGATCTCCCAAGTTGTTGTATTGGCAGTGAGTGAGTGGCAGTCGGAGTGTGGCGTGTTGAAGTGGTTGAGGGCGTGCTTATTACGCGTGCGGCCGCACAGCTGCGACCCGCACCGTAGACACATCCAAAGTGTTACATCTTCTTCAAAATTTGGATCCAGTTCTTCTATCTTATTACTCTTCTTACATTCCGAGCATTCCTTTTCGAAGCCTCCCGCTTTTAATGACTTTTTGAGACGTGTTAGGTCCACTGCCTTGGCGACGTGAGGACATGCGGACTTCACACTCTCGTCGCAAGACTCCGTCGACTCGTCGCCGTTTTCACCGGGATCGCTTTGTCTCTTTTTCTTCACCATCGTTGCGTTAATTCGGGTCGCTCTGCCTGTAACGTAATGAGATACACTCGTAATAATAACCACACGAACACAAAAAGAATAAAATGTCAAATCTGTGTCGATTGACTTTGCACGCGTGACGACGCATTTTCACCGAGAAACTATCACATTCCACGCGTTGAATAAGACCAAACATTTAGAAATAAATGGAATCAAAACTTACTTTTACATACGATGGTAAAAACCTAATGATAGTAGTCGTGAATCTAAAAATTGCTAAGATTTTTGTCACAAAAGTAAACCACGGCCGTCAGACATCTTGACAGTGTTTGCAGCATGAAAAATAAAAATCTGAAGTTTAACATAGCTTATCCAATGTCACATTACGAATATCGATTTATTTGCGCCAAAATACATGAATCTACAGCAGTAAAGCGTCAGCTGGCACATCTAGCGGCGAGTAGCGGAATCAATAATCTGAAACGTCAACATGACCGTGATGGTGAAGGAATTTGATAATCAAGTTGTAATTTCTTATTAATTAATTTAAACTATCAATTGTATTTATAGCGCTTTGTAAAAGCAAACACAACATTTAACAGAGTGTTTTATAAATATGTAGAGTGTTTTGTCGTTTTCGTTTATATCTAGTCTTTAGCGAATAAAATCAGAATGTCGCTGCCAGGAAATGGAATATTTGTGGTCCAGGGTGAGATGGCCATGCTGGTCACTGCCATGCGACGGAGCATACGATGGGGCTCACACTCCTTCCCTAACGAGGAGTACGACGTCCTTATGAGAACCTTCCAGGACCTTAAGACAATATTGAACCAAGTCGGGGATTTGCGACTGCTTGATCCACCGACTTATTTAAGCCCCTTTCTGGAGGTAATCCGGAGTAAAGAAACAACTGGACCAGTCACAAACCTTGCTCTTTCTGCTATACATAAATTTTTATCATATGGACTTATAGGTAAGATATTTTTATGTTTTAAAAACTTGATTTAGTATGTTTAGATGTAGAGAGAATTTGTGTGTGAAGCAATAGTACTTAAGAGATCAATTACGGCAACATGCACTTGTGACTATAGTGTGTCTAAATAATTTAGATTAGTTTGACAAATCACTTCAATTTTAGTAGCGATGGATTGTGTAAAATCAATGACGATGATTCTTATCGATTTCTGATTTCTATTCTTATAGAAGTTGGAATCAATAGATTCATAGTTATAACTTATGCATTAAAAAAAACACAATTTTCTCAAATCAATAATGACCATAACAAATAATGAGAGTAAATAAATGTTCATTACTACTACAGCCGTACATAATCAAATTTGATTTCACTGTTATTTCTGTCATCGCTAAATTCTCTACTCTATAATAAATACTAGAATAATAATAAATTAGTTAATAAGAAAATAATAATTTTAGTTGAGTTCAATAAGTATTTAAACCGAATATCAATAGTTCAAAATTGTTCGCTATGCCTGTTTGTTTTGTCACTCGATACCTGTCTATTAAGTATGGTATTTTCTTTCATACAAATTGAATTCAATACTTCATATGCATCATTTATCAAACTAATCTATATTATTTAGACAAACTATAAATGGTTAAAACTTGGTTGCCAGTCATCTAGTTCATCTTTCTTGACTACTTTATAACTGGACATGAGTAAACAAACGCACTACAGTTATAAATGATTTTAATATGAAGGTATATGGCAGTATTCAGTATTTATATCTAATTGTCTTTATAATCAAGGCCAAGGTCACTTTGCTATTTTACTCTATTGTCATTTTTAAAACTCATATTTATAAAATTAATTGTTTAATTATATTGCAACTCACATATTAATCTGATTAGTTAATTTATTTATCAACATTGTAATTTCAATGCACTTAATATAAAATTCTTATCAGATATTGCATGTTAAACCTATAATATTTTGTAAGTTTTTGGACAAATTATATTTATGAATATTTCGTGACTCGGCTTCAGATCCAACTCATCCGAGTGTACCTGCAGTGGTTGAGGACATAGCAGATGCAGTCACGCATGCTCGGTTTGTTGGCACTGACCACTCCTCGGATGGTGTGGTGCTTATGAAAATTTTACAAGTGAGTATATCTTATACATTGTCTTGTTTTTCATTCAAAGAGAACATAGACACAAACTTTTCTTTGACTATTATTTCTACTTGTGATGACTTAATTTTATTTTTGTTTGTAAACACTTCTGCTGGATGTTTGTCTCAGTGTAAATACTAATTGTTTTGTAGATAGAATAATTCAGTATGATCTATGGTTCTAGGTCCTCCGAACTTTGATGCTAAGTCCAGAAGGTGTCATGTTGACAGATGAAAGTGTCTGCGAAATTATGCTGAGCTGCTTTAGGATATGTTTTGAAACCCGACTAACAGGTAAAATCAATTACATATATAGAAATGAATACATTATTACATATTTTCCTGTTTTAGTTGATTATTGTACATCTTTGTATGGCTTAAACCTATACCTTTTCAGAGTTACTCCGTCGCAATGCTGATCAGTGTCTGCGCGACATGACGCAGCTGATCTTCATGCGGCTGCCGCAGTTCCCGCCGGAAGACGGCGACGCGCACCTTGCGACGCTTAGCCTCTCACTCAAGAAGAGAGACAAAGCTACTAAAAAGAAATCTATTACCACCGCACATAGTAAGTAAAGGACATCTACACACTAAAAGGGAAAACACTTTTAGTTGAGCAATGATTTCATAATTTTTTAAAATAGTTATCACTTACTCATACTAGATGGCGGTAGTTGTAGTTTACAAGCCGCTATGATTTTGTTTTTATCGGGCTATATGTCGCCGTACGCATTAAAAATGGTCAAAAAAGGGTGTTTGCCGCTTCGATGGCACGCGGCCGGCGACGGTCAGCGGGGTATGGTTATCAAGACATACCCAACACATAATTTTTGTGATCGCGAGGCAGTTGGCTACCTATATGTACCGGCGCTTCGTTCATCAAATGCGAAAAATTGCCATAACTCAATTAAAATTGATGACTTTGATCAATTAAATTTGTACCTGTACAGCGGTATGTTTTGCGTGTGTTGAAAGCTACTAATTTAGTTGATCTGCAGGTCAATGGTTACTGCTAAGTGTGCTGATTTGTTACAGCAGCTCTGACTCTGAGCTCTTTCTAGCTTAAATGATTTACGCGCGTTAATAATTTAAGCTAGGTCGGTATTCATATGATCTGCAGATCAGCTCACGGCAATATATAAAGCACCTCAATAAACTCGCTCGTAGTTCAGTTCTAACTAATATCTTCCCAGCAATTTGTTATTCTTTATATTTAGATCATAACGTTCTTTTTGATAACAAAATTAGTTTACTAAATTTTTTTATTATCTATTTATTTATTTTTATCGTTAAAATGCGTCATTTAGGTTCAACAACTCGTAATGTAAACATCGATATTTTAAGACAAGCTTTTTTAATTTAAAAAAAAAATAAGTACTCTTGTTAAAATTTAATTAGATTTGTAAAACGATGGGAGTTTTAAGAAAAACAGTGAGAATTATCGTATGGGATACTTTAGCAAAATTAATTTTACGGAATGAAAGAACAGTGTTGTATTTGTGGAAGTGTTTTGTGAAATTTCTTCGATTCAACAGCGAGATAGCTGAAATCGTCAAGGAATGTAAAAAATGTTAGTTCATGTAATTGTTTTTAAAAAAGCAAAGTTTTATCGTTCTGAAATCCTATTATTATTTTTTGACCTTTGACTTATGATTACTTATTGCTACTTATAATTTAATAAAAAATAAGAACATATTCTGTGATCATACTTTGGCCAATTCGTAGTAATTTTCAGTGTGTTTATTTATTTTACATATTTACCTTACTTTCAGGTACAAATTCGCTGGATAGGAAATCATCCCTAACAGACAGGGGGACATCCCCCAGTGTTGACAATGTAGACGTAGATACGAAAATCGACGCTTCAACAACACCTAAGTAAGTAACATATTTATAACTCAATTTAATGGTAAATTTTCTTCTTGTTTTCTCTTAGAGCGTGCGGCTCACCTTTGACTATGTTTAGTCTCGCTTTGATTCCTATGATCTTATTTGGAGGTGCCCACACTACTTGATTTTTATTTATGCAACCAAAAAATTTAATTATCTGCGAAACAATCGACAATCGCACGACTGTTGTGCGATAGTTTTGTCAAAGGTAAGCGCCCGCTCTTGTTTGATGACAACAATAAGCCCTTCTCTATTCTTAGTATAATGTAATCAAGAATATTATGATCCTTGTTTGTGGTTTTAATTTGCATTATTATCTTGCATTCTAATGTGAGGAAATTAGTTTCATTATTTGAAATATTGTGAGGAATATTTTTCTATTTAATTAAAAAAAATAATTAAAAATGCATCATATTATCAGCCAAGACAGGAACCTGATGAACGAGGCGGAGATTACCATAGAGCCGATAGAGGTGAAGAGTCCGGGCAAGAAGCACGCGCGACATTCATCCATGGACCTGGCGCACAGCAACCCCTCCATCTCCCAGCTGCTGGAGAAGTGCGTCAGCAGCACCGACACCTGCAAAGACCTCGAGGACCACTGTCAGCTTGATGGAGACACAAAAGATGGTAAGAAATTACTAGAAATCAATGCATTTCCAGGCAAACCTGTCCATTTTTACAGATCGGTGTAGTCTCCCAAAGTGTAAATTCATAGCAAATATTCGTTAAGTAATGGTTTATTGACTTCAACCAAATGTTTTTACCAGATGTCCCACAACCCGAGGAAGAGGTGAAAGATGAGACTCAAAAGGAGGAGGAGAAACTGGAGGAGTACGTAAACCCCCGCGGCATCAGGTTCACGCCGCAGGAGGAGACGCCCAACCTGCAGCCGTACGGCCTCGTCTGCGTCAGGGAACTCTTCAGGTATGCTGTGTAAAATATACCCATAGCTAAGCGATGGTTCCTAAAACAAAAATAGATTAATTTCGACGCATCAAACGTTAACATACAGTATGCAACCAACATCTATAGTTCTTTTTTCTTTATAATGTTGCTTAAAAAATCGTGCTTATCACGTTAATTAAAAAAAAAAAAAACAAAAATTGTGATGTACGTGTAATGTGGTCGAAATTTGTCACAAATGTTTAGCGCTCTCTTTAAAAAAAAAAGACTCGCAAGAACATATTTCTTAATTAGTCCAGAAGTTAAAATATGATGGATGAAGTTCTAGATTTCTTTTTCCCTCCGGTTTTCCCTTTTCACCAGGAATGTCAATATTATTATTTAGATTAAAAAAAAAATCTTGTGTTAGGATTTAGTTATAGTGTAGCCGGGATTGGAAGCGACGATCACTGGTTCTGTAGGCTCGTTGTGCGTTAGGTTCGTGATATCGCTGTGCAACCCGCTGGAGACGCAGAACACGTCGGCGATGGTGCAGCTGGGGCTGGCGCTGGCCGGCACCGCGCTGGAGGTGGCGGCCGACCTGCTGCCGCGCTACCCCGCCCTCATGCTGCTGCTGCGCGACCCGCTCTGCCGCAACCTGCTCAGCGTCAGTACTCCATCATCCATCTTACGCTCATCACCTGCACTGTGGAATATTCCCAACCGTCACCCCGCTCTGTCCCCACGTGGGAACAGATGAGAATAAAAAGATCCATCCGTCTCACCTTTAGTGACGAGGGGACGATTGGAACTTATATTTCATAACTGTTCCATCTGTCACCTTATTGGTGATAGTGGGACGGATGAAACTTTATACTCACGTGGGGACAGATGAGAATAAAAAAATAATAGATAATATAGCCTATGTTACTTATAAATAACGTAGTATTTTAAAAGTGAAATAATTTTTGAAATCGTTCCATTCGTTTTTAAACCATTTGAATATTTCACAAAAGTACAAAGCTATCCTTTTTATAACATTAGTGTACGTTTTGGTATTTAAATAACTAGCTTTCGCCCGTGACTCCATCCCTTTGGAATTAAAAAAAGTAGCCTATGTGTTTTTCCACACTATCCTCTACATCTATGCCAATTTTTTATCGAGATCAGTTCAGTTATTAGGCTATAAACTCTAACATAACATCCATCTAAATTCGCATTAAAAACATTAGTAAGATATATTTTACTGTGATGTGAAAAGGAATTTTTAGTATGTCTATCTCTTTTTTACAGTTATTAGATACAGAAAGAATATCAATATTCGCACTCGACTTGCAAGTGTCTTTCCTATTATTCGAATCGTTGAGGTTCCATCTTAAATTCCAAATGGAGGCATTCTTTAAGAAAATCATTGAAATTATATCCGAAGACACATCTAAATCTATCTACGAATTAAAAGAAATACATCATTTGGCACTAGAAAGTCTAGCTCAGATGTTCAGAATACCTGGATTTTGCGCCGAATTATATCTAAACTACGACTGCGATATTTACTGCATGAATGTGTTTGAAGAAATAACTAAATTATTATCTAAAAATGTGGTATCTTCGAGCGATTATAATGTCCATACTTTATCATTGGAAGCTTTGATGACGATAATAGAAGCTATAGAGATGGGGACTAGTCAAAAAATGGAGAAGAATGAGATAGAGATAAGTGAGGAGGAGAAAGGTGTGGAGGTGTTGGGGAGGGGAGGGCAGGTGTCATTGGAGCTGGGTGGCATGGACGATGTGTCAGTGGTGAGCGACCACGTGACGCATGACATCAGCCTGTACGTGTCGGGCGCGCGCGCCGCGCGACACCCGCCCACGGGGAAACTGCCCACTGAAGCAGAGCTGGATAATATTAAGAATATGAAAAAAGTAAGTTTTATTAAAAAAAATAACAGATTTAAGTCTAGTTTATGCTTAACTAACTTTCGTCCGCGCAGAATAAAAAAAAACAAAAGCAAATAACCAATGTGTCCTTCAAGACTTTCCTCTACATCTATGCCAAATTTCATCGAGATTCCCTCAGCTGTTTAGGCTACAAACTCTAACAAACATCCATACATTTAAACTTTCGCATTTATAATATTAGTAAGACTAATAAGAAGCAAGATGTAACACACTTTGTTATGTAAGATGTCAGCAATCTAAGCATGTTTTTTAATCATTTTTAAATAAAAAGCATTTATGATACGTTTTAAGCTATTTATTTGCACGCTATAAAACTTGGTGGTAAATACATTGGAAAAACCGTCATGCGAGAAAGAAAACTTCCAGCCAGCAGCAAAGAAACAATTGTTTTGGTAACGGTAATTGTTAAGCATTAGTGTTGAGTAGAGTGCGGTGTTGTGCAGTGGGTGACGCAGGGCACGGAGCTGTTCAACCAGAAGCCGGAGCGCGGGGTGGAGTTCCTGCAGGAGCACGGCGTGCTGGCCACGCCCCTCGACCCGCACCAGGTCGCACTCTTCCTCAGGGAGAACCCAGACTTGGATAAGAAGATGATAGGCATGTATCTTTTTGTATCTGAATTTTTGCATTATGTAGTAGTTAACATACGAATGGTTAATAATCTGAAAAAAAAACACTTATAACTATAGTTTTTTTGGAAAAAATTGAATTAGAAAAAGTTAGTTAAAAGTGATTCCTCGCATTCTGCCACCCATTATAACATACTTTGTGGTGTGGTGTACAGGAGAGTACATCTGCAAGCGGTCGTCGCGGGGCGAGGAGGGGGCGGGGGCGGGCGAGGGCGTGTCGGGGGGCGTGTCCGTGCTGTCGGCGTTCGCGGACAGCTTCGATTACCGCGGACAGCGCATCGACGTCTCGCTGCGACAGTACCTGGAGACCTTCCGACTGCCCGGGGAGGCGCCGCTCATCTTCCTTGTCATGGAGAAGTTCGCCGAGAGGTGGCATGTACGTTACCTATAATAAATACATCAGAGTACCAAAATAAATATTACTTCACTAATGATGTGTCCATTGTCAGACGACAAACGGATCGCCGTTCGCGAACACGGATGCCGCGTTCCGTCTGGCGTACGCCATCATCATGCTGAACATGGACCAGCACAACTACAACGCCAAGAAGCTGAACGTGCCCATGACTGTCGAGGACTTTGTACGCAACCTGCGAGGATGCAACGGCACCGGGGACTACGACCAGCCGATGCTCGAAGCCATCTTCAATTCAATTAAGTGAGATATGCAACTTGATACTCTATGTTCTTGATACATTACGCTTATGTTAACTTTTCTAATTTTTATACATAGAATTTAGATACATTAGAAAGGAAATGTCCTCTGTTTATGTCCTTCGTTGACTAAAAGAAGGCCATTGAAAATGCATTTTCATATGTCTGTCTAGATGGTAGTTATTTTGCCATTTCGCCAGTAATTTCCTCATATCACTTTATGATAAAAAAATCCAGTTAGTGTCATTAGCGCCTATGATATTACTTTAGAGCAGTTTGTGTAGCTGAATGTGAGTGACTATCGGTGAAAGCGGTGTGTGGTGTGTGGTGTGCAGGAGCGAGGAGATGGTGATGCCGGCGGAGCGCGCGGGGCCGGTGCGCGCGGCGTACCTGTGGCGCGTGCTGCAGCGGCGCGCGCGCGGGCCCGCCGCCGCCTACCGCGCGCCCTCGCTGCCGCACCACCACGCGCCGCTGCTGCCGCTGCTCTGCCCGCCCGCCGTAACCACCCCCTCATTATTCTTCATCAAACATACACCATACTACCACGATAATTAAACTAGACTATTTAGTAAAATATTTGTTTCAACACTGACCCATCACTACACTGCTTTAGATATAAGTGTTTTACCATTTTTTGGTAAAGATTGTGTTTCACGATCCTACGCCTAGTAATGTTTCAATAACTATGATTTACCCATTTCAATAACCGCCAGAGCTACAATATAAAGAATTAATTTATGTAAAAGTGAAAATGTATTCAAAATAGTGTAAGGCCCTAATATTGTAGCAGTATGCAGTCGGTAATTGTGTGTATTGTCAGATATCGGCGCTGTCGGCGGCGTTCGAGCGCGCGCCGCAGCCGAGCGCGGAGGAGGTGGGCGGTGGGCGGGGCGAGGGCGTGGCGCTGGCGGCGCTGGGCGGCCTGGAGCGCTTGGCGGCGCTGGTGGCGCGCCTGCAGCCCGACACCGTGTCGCTCGACACGCTGCTGCTCACCCTCTGCAAGTTCAGCGGACTGCTAGCGCCCCCGCACGCGGGCTACATCGCTATAGGTAGCTACTACATAAAAAAACACACAATTTTAGATAAGTTTTCAAGCAAAACCAGTTTCACTGGACCAAAAGCAGCCAAATAAAGGCAAGTGGCATGTGTCTCGCCTTAAAAAGCAGATTGATGTAGGTTTAGTTTACGGTAGTTTTTTTCTTGTATTTGCTAAAACTAGCTTTCGCAAGCAATTTCGTCCGCGTGGAATTAAAAAAAGTAAATGGCTTATGTGTTCTTCCAGACTATCCTCTACATCAATACCAAATTTCAGCAGTTTAGGCTAAAAACTTGTAAGAAACACATCCATCAGTCTGAACTTTGTCATTTATAATATCAGTCGATCGTAAGATGTATGTGTCCCGCAGGCGTGTCGCTGGGGCAGTCAGCGAAGGCGCAGCTGGCGCTGCGGCGCGCGTGCGCGGTGGCGGCGCGCCACGCCGACTGCGTGCGCGACGCTTGGCGACACCTGCTGGAGATGCTGCACACTCTCTACATCGGACGACTGCTGCCCAAGGTCGGCTTGCACAACAATTAATATGTACTATCAAAGAAATTGGTGCTGATCAAAATTAAAACCTATAGGTTTCTACATTTACATTTACAGGAACATCTAACATCTATAGATGTTCTTTACGACGATATCACATTGCAGAACAATAACCAATAACTTTTAAATTATCTAAACCAAAAAGATCGATCAGTATACGGTTATTTTTTTTTATTATTATGTAATTTTCGTAAATGACTGTTACCTTATTATTTGTGCGGGGCGGAGTATTCTATAAGTGGGGCACCGCGTGTTTGTGCAGTGCCTGGTGGAGGCGGAGGACTACCTGGCGCCGGGCGGCACGGTGTCGCTGCTGCGGGACCCGGCGCGCGGCGCTGACGCCGGCCTGCTCTCCAGCCTCTACTCCTACATCGCGCTGGGGGAGACCGGTCAGCCCCGCACTCTAACACATTTACAAACATTTCTATAGTGTCAAGTGACAAACGAACAACCAGATTTCGGAATTCGACAAAACGGCGAAGCGACCATTATCCCTTCACGCTCGTCAACACCGTTTTATTGCAAATCTAGCTGTTCCATAGCATCCTCATTAAATAGTTTATTATTTACATTTCCTAAAACTTTCAATGGTTGAATGACAGTACAGTGCAGTCGGCATGATTGTTCCCAATTTTGTAAAGCAATTTTTTCAATATATTCACCCCAAATTAAAGAGCGGGGAAATATATGAAATATGATAAATATTCTGATAGCTGATATTCTACATATAAAAAGTATGTTAAAACTTTATTTATATACATTAGTATAACAAAATCTATTTTTTTAATTTAATAGGTATACGCGCTCCAACTCCCCACGAGAAAGCTCTGATTGATATAGCGACGGACTGCGTGGCCAAGTGCAACTTCCCCGGACTGCTTATTACTGAAACTAAGTTTTTACAGCTTGAAAGTCTACAGGTTACTAACTTAATTTGTTATTTAAAACGATACATAAAAATTAAATAATGTTATTTAATCACTTGTGGTCCCTCGAGTCGGATATGAATTAAAAATGTAAGAGAGTATTTTTTTTGTGTATAGGAGTTAGTAAGAGCCATGGTGACAGTGGGCACACCGCCTGACGCTGAAAGTCTACAGTTAAATCCGCATCTAGAAGATATCACTATCTTCTTTTTAGAACTACTTGGTAAAACACTTATACAAAATCGGTAAGTCATATTGAAATTGAAATTGAAATTTATTTATTGAAAAATAACAGATTAACAATTAACAATAAAAGTTATAACCAATTAAAAGATAAATACAAATAGTGATAAAATGTGATTGATCTAGTGATGCCCACAATAGGCAATGCCTGTATCGTGGGCATCGAAACACAGGAAAAATATTTTTATACAATAATAATTAAAAACCTACGCTTACGGCGTTTCGGTATTATTATGAATATATGAAAGAAAAATAAATATGCAAGATGATATATGATATATGTATAAAATAAATAAAATAAGATGAAACAATAAAACTAAAAACTTGAGAATAAATAATATATGTTATATATGTATGAATATCTGTGTTACATTTATACATTTTTATATTATAGGATTCAAAATTCACTAACTTAAAGTAGACTACTTTGTTACTTAGCCGTATTATTTTAGTAACAAATGTTATCTGTTAATTCATAATTTTTGTGAAATAGTCAATGTCATAGTTTAAGGTTTAAGTGACAAATTCATAAAAAGTCGTTCAATAACTAGGTGTGTTATGAAGTTTTTATTTCAATGAAAATGAGATGTTTGAATATAATTTACTTGTGATGTCATTGATTTTAGATAGTTTTAGTGTTCATATTACAGACTTATAAAGGTGGAATGGTTTGTCATAATGTATCATCAACATTCTCACCAGTTCACTGTATCATTTGTCCCCACGGAGAGGCTTGGCCATAGTCAACCACGGTGGCCTACTCCGGGTTGACTTCACACATATCTTTGAATTTCTTCGCCCATATATGCAGGTTGCATTACGATGTTTTCCTTCACCGTAAGAACGTCCGCTAAATTTCATATGTACATATAATATGAAATTCTAAAATCACATTGTTACATGGCGGTATTCGAATCCAGGACCTGTAGATTACAAATCAAGTGCTTAAACTTCAGAACTACCGACCCTTAAATGTATGCATATTGAATCGGTTGCATAGAATAGTGGTAATATGTGTATGTGTGTGTCGTGCAGCGACCGGGTGTCGAGCGTGTGGGGCGAGGCGAGCGCGCACCTGGAGCGCGTGGTGTGGTGGGCCAG
>NW_013526027.1:3409049-3415121 GCF_000836215.1 Papilio polytes
ACACACACACACACACACACACACACACACACACACACACACACACATACACATACCCATACATTCACAAACACAATAACTGAGCAGATTACTAATATACGAGCTATCGCTCGCAAACTTAACGCGGAAAAAAGTCATCTATCACATTCTCGCGTGCATCTACCTTTCAGCTATCTTTCAGTCAAAGTCCCGTCTAAATCGATAAACCCGTTCCAGAGATAGTGATCCGATTGCCATTTTGACAGCGCGGAATTTAAAAAAAAAAGTAGCCTATAATATGCCCGTCTATCTCGGCTACCCTTCAGTGAAATTCCAATCGGCCCAAACGTTTTGGAGATTACCCGGAAAGAACGCAGTTTGCAGACAGACAAAATTTTCTTTACTGCGATTTTCGTTATCAGCTACAAAGATACACCATCGTTCGAGATCTGGAATTTTTCCTTTGATATTACAGACAGACACTCCATTTTTATTATATGTATAGATAGAAAATTATATTAGTTTCTTCATGTATATTCAGTGTAAGATATTAACCCAGGTTCAAAAGGTCCTCGTGAAGGCGGCGAGGGCGAGGGCGGGGCGCGGCGCGGGCGCGGGCGGCGCAAGGGCGGGGACTCCAGCGACGAGGAGCTGGACACCCTCGACCAGTACCACATGGTCAGCATACAGGTATACAAACATTACTCATTTTTTTACAAAGGAACAATGTCTGTTAATCTTCCTTACTAATATAATAAATGCGAAAGTTTAGATGGATGTATAGATAGATGGATGTTTGTGGTCTAAACGGCTGAACGGATTTTGATGAAATTTGCCATAGATGAGAACAGTTTGGAAGAACGTATAGGCTACTCAGTTTTTTTTTAATCCTACACGAACGGAGTCGCGGGCGAAAGCTAGTACTTAAATATGATTTTTAATACGTATAAATAATGTGTGTGCCAGCTGTTGGACCTGATGCACACGCTGCACAGCCGCACGGCGCAGATCTTCAAGTGGTGGCGGGATGAGGCTGACCAGGGACATGGTGAGATCTACAAATTACACCACATGCCACGAGTTTACATTTTTGTAGCACTTGTGAAGCACAATCAATTTTTATCATTTTACCATTGTATTGCAAAGGTGGTGAAGACTACGACTTGTGGGAGGTGGCGTGGAAGCCATTGCTGCAAGGCATCGCTGAGTTCTGTACTGACAGGCGTCGACAGGTATGTTGTTATAGTTATTTTTGAAATATATACATTTTCCTAGATTTCTACAGTGTTATAATTAGAAAGAACTTATATTTTTCAATTTCTAATATTTGGTCCTTCGAGTCGGATTAGTAAATGTTTTGCTTTAAAACCTAATTTTATTCTTAGTGGAAAAACAATGACGGTACTAAGGGAATATAGATGACTTTTCAATATTTTATAATCGCACACCAAATTGTTTTCTATCTCGATATCGTAAATTTAATAAATTGAATTACTTATACGACCCGAAATAGAATGTTCTCGATAACTGTGACGCCACTGGGCCGATGAATAATTGTCAATCTATCGCTCCGGTGAATGCGATCTGATAATTTCCTGCGACCCTCGACACAGCTGCGACACCCTGATAACGCACCCTCACACCCCCCATCCTCAACCCACGCACTGCACACGTCAATAAACAAGCTTTACACCACTCTGCTACAATAGGGTGGGCACAGAGAGACTAGATGCTCATAGTCTGAATACATTAATCACTAAGAGAGACGTTTAGTGTAGATTCTACTCTATAGGCGACCACAAAATTAGACTTTGTATTGGCCTCGCTTTTATAAAAAAATGATTTCATATTGATACCATGTGTAATTCGAAAACCAGTAAATATTTCATTGCATATGTATGTACTAGTTCGGAGATAATTTCTTGAGGTTTCAGACATACAGTCAACAAAATTTAGTACTAAGTTATCCTTGCTTGAAAAAATATTTTTATCGTCTGTGGGGACTTTTGATATATTCTAATTACAAATTGAATTTTATGGAAGATCATTGTGAGGACCTAGTAATAACTAACCTGAACCTACAGGTTAAAAGTAAGTATATTATTTACACCTTTTTGTTTCATTGTAAACGTTATAAATATAAATAATCAGACAATTTACAGCTTTGCTATAAAAGGATAAATAATAAATTGTCACTTAAATAGATTTTATCCTCGCCTGTGAATGATTTAAGCCACATTTAAAATGTCCTCGTGTAGGATGATGAAAATTGAACGCGTTCTACCGTCTAATAGAAATTTAATCGAACGAGGCTCCGGGCTGGTATAAAAGCTCGGTCCCAGCCAGCTCTCAGTCAGTACAGATCCAGCTTCCGACGGTGAAACATCACTTCACTAAGGATACAGTTATGTATTGCTGGCATCTGTTACTACTAGCTCTACTCTGCTATACCCCTCCGAGTATATCGGAAAGGTTTAATGGAAGACACTGCTGCGACCAACCACCTGACAACAGGCTTTTGTCCTACAGAAGGCTACTAGACAAACCATCAGAGGTTCAGGGATCCATTCGAGGTCCAGATATAGGAGGTTCAAGATGGAAAGACGAACGAGATATAGAAGCCTATCGTCGTACTTCTGAAGAGAAATCTGGAGAAAGATATGAACGGAACGTTCTAGGAAGACGCACAGAACGTGACGCTGGTTTTAACCGATTTGATACTCGCGAAAATCGTGTACGCAAAGATGCAAGGAATACGCTCCAAAGAATTGATCAACGCCGAGAAACGTCCCATAGATTTGATTCTAGGAATAGACAAATGCACCGTGTGGAAAGAAATCTTAATGCTTTTGATAGGAAAATTGAACGTCAGACCACTAGAGAGGATACGGAAAGGCGACAAAGTAGATCTCGGTATGAAACTCGTCAAGACAATAGGAATGAAGTACTACGTTCGAGAGAATTTGAACATATTGATAACCAAAGGCGATTTCCTACTAAAAGAATAAACAACATTCGAGTTTCAAACTTACCTATTAGAGAAATTCGTGCTGTGAGACGTATTGATGATAACCGAGTTAATTCACATTCTGTAGAAAGGATGGCGAGAGATTCTCGAATGCCTCGTTTAGCCACTGACCGTCGTGATACCAGATTTGTTTTAGACCGTCGTTCTCCATTAGATTCTGTTGCATCAAGGAGATTTTCTCACTTTCCCACATTGACTAGGAACAGGCTTGCTGTGTCTAGTGTGAAAGATGATCACGAGCCTGAAATACGTCGTACTGAATACCGTGGCACTCGATCTGACCGTCATTTGTCTTCTCTCCGAACAAACATTCGTACTGCGAGATTGCAAGAACGGGATTCAAGGCGCATATCCGAACGTGATTCTACTCGTGCTTCCTTGGAAAGTAGCCGCCGATCGGAAAATCTTTCTAGACTTACAAGAGAACTGCGTAGAATTGAACTCGATGAGAATCGTCCCATTACTCGATCCATTCCACAAAATGATAGACAGATATACGATAACGAACGTGGAATTTTACGCACACCAACTAGACAAATCGAAACTGAACGTAGCTATGCTAAACATGAGTACCGTCCCTCTCAAGAACGTGATATTATTAGAAATGATCGTATTCGCAGAGAATTTCGTATTCCGAGAGAGCGTCGATCCACTGTACGCAGTGATGATCAACGATCCTCGCGTACACCATCAGAACCGATGGAAACACAGCGTCTTAAATTTGAACGTTACGATTCCGAGCGTAGAAACATTCCAAGTGAAGCAAATTCTCGTCGTGATTCCGGCGTTGTACGTCAACTTTCTAGATTTTCTACTGAACGTCGAGTCTCTGCGTTTAAACGTGTCAATACACAATACGGCACCGAGCCCCAATCATCTCGCCTCTCTGAACGTCTTGATACCAGATCCAGGCATGTTTCTCACATTGCCACTGATGATAATGAAGGTAGATTCAATGTTAATAACAGACACTCTCGTGCAGTTAGTGAGACAAGGAGAAGTGTAGAACGTATAGCAGATTTACGAAGAGAAAATACAGATACGCGGCTTAAACGAAGCCAAATGTCCTGGGATACAACAGACCGAGAAAACCGACGATATAGTACTGATAATCGACTTGTAAGAGATGAAAGTGATGCCAGGTTGTCAAATGTATTAAACAGACAGCGAGAGAACAGAAAACTGTCTTCGTCTATGGATCGTGTTGATATGCGATACATCAGAGAGCGACAGGATACCCGAGCGCGCATTAACGAAAGACATAGTATGGAACCAAAACTACGTTTTGTCGCAGAACGCCCTGAAACCCGCCGCAACCAAAATCAACGATTTGGTGTCGAAATTAGGCAGTCACGAAGCCTATCAGATCTGGAATCTAGAGTACCTCGCCGTATAGAAAATACTGCTCGCTTTAGCAACTCACAACAAATTCGTATGATTAGAGAAACTGAAGATGTCCGTCGCAATAATGAACGGAACATGGAGTCCCGGTTAAGAAGAGAACAAACACAAGTTCGACGCAGTCTGCATCGGGACGTCGCATACACACTTAGGATTGAAAGTGCTCGTCGCAATTCTGATGCCCGTAGCCTGCTACAAAACGCTAGGCAAGAGACAGAACGTTCCAGAAATCTGAACAGTGAACGCTTGAATGTTCGACGTGATATTGATGAACTATCTCAAAGAACTTCAGGACGTATTGGATATGACAGAACTGTACGAGATTTGTCCCGTTATGAACGACGCAATGTTAAATCAAGACTTACTACTTACGCTACGGAACGACATGAGAATAGACGAAATGGTGAAAGGAGATTTAGACAAAACGAAAATAGAATAAGTGACAGTGGAAGAAGTGAAGATATGCGACGAGAGAATGGGATGTCTGATGTAACAGAACGAGAAACGATTCTTAGAAAACTCTCTGAACATATTACGACACGCACAGACAACATACGTAACATTAATCGTATATCTGAACGGGATATTAGAGAGAGGAGAACCGAGGAACGTGCTCATAATCAAAACCGCATTGTTCGTAAGATTTCTGAACGTGTTAAATCTTCAGAGAATCTACAAAACTCCCGTACCATACTAAAAGATGGACGTGATCTGTCTCGTTTTGTTCGATTCGATCGACGACAAATCGATACGCAATCGATTAATCGTCAAGTAAAGTCTTACCGCATGGACACAGATTCCCGATCTAAGTTGGAACGTCGAGAAAATCGTATTTTAACACTCGATAGAAATGACAAACGCAATGCGATGGACGATGACCAACGTGACGGTGGATTGTTTGTTTTGAACTGGCAATACTTATTCTACGTCATACAAGGACTGTATCTGTGCAGCGTGCTTCTACACTCTAACGATCCCAAATCTAAAATAAAATCAAGGTATGTATGTGTTTTTTTTTTATTTATGTTACAAATTTTCTCGTTTTTCTCAATTTTATTGTGCAATATTTTTAAAAAGGCTTTTAAAATCCTAATTGATTATTAGGAGAAACTTGTTTTCACATCGGCAACATTAATACGTTTTAATTTATTTGCAGAAACTTTGGCTGGTGGAACCCAATGTACAGGCTGAAACTGGACTAAAACTGAAGACCCTCGGCTATTGTATACTCCATGATAATTAGAAATAATTGTAGAAAATCTCATTTAATCTAATGCATATGTTGTAGCAAAATAAACATTTATTCTGTTACTTGTTTGTTTAATATATTCTTTGTATAAAATAAACCCTATTACATACAAAACTTAAAACTGCCTAATTTAAATTTACGAAATTGATGTTACCTATTACAATGTGTTCATAGACTAACAAAAATACGACAGAAATAACATTTCAAAGTTGTCATCAAACTTTTATATTTAAAATTTATAATTAGAAACTACAGTTTATCTCGTGTCAATATAACATTTTTTATTATTTCATTCGGCTGGAAGGACCTAAACACGAGATGTCGAGTACTGTTATGTTGTATTGTCTGTCAGGTGGCGAACAGCGCGATCGCGTACCTGCAGCGCGCGCTGCTGGCGCCGGCGCTGGGCGCGCTG
>NW_013526027.1:3416098-3418608 GCF_000836215.1 Papilio polytes
GGCACCTCCGTCCGCGCCCCTCGGCGGCCTGGTGCCGATCAGGAACCCGCTGTACGACCAGACCGGCCTCACCTCCTCCGTGCTGTTGCAGCCTTTGAACGAGGTGAGAACTATCAAAAATAATTAGAAACTATTAAAGTAAATATTTTAGTTAATATTAACAGTGACTTTAATTTATTTAGACTAGTACGAGAAAATGAAATAGCTAAATGTATCTGTTCTTTGCAGATGATTTCAACACCGATCGGTATATCGATACAAACCCAACCACCGGTGCTGTACCCGCCGCCCGCTGACTCCGGCCCGCCAGCCGATGCGAACCAAAATGAACCTTACACAGGCGCCGTAGAGTCCACAGCGACCGACACAGACAGTAATGCTCGTGACACACAACAGAGTGAGTTGTACGCAGAGTATTTATCTAATCCCTACAATGAAACTAAGGAGGTGACTTTAAGCGACTATGATCCTGAAGAGAATCGCTACTTATCCGGCTCGAGGGACCAAAGTGTGCAGCCTCACAGGTCCTTTAGCGCGACCACCACGCCCAGCCACAGCGGACATCTAGCTCAGTTCCTCTCCACAGAGAATGTGAGGAAGGAATCGAGTAGTATTTTCAATTTCTCCAATTATTTCGGTACCGGTAACGACTTGGCTAACCCCGGCTCTGAGCTCTTCGACACCTTAACTACTGCACAGGAAGGATAGCTTAATTCCATTTATCAACTAATTGACTGGGAGAATACTGTTCTGTTTTTATTTTATCTTAGCAATCGGTTATTGTTATTGCTACGTCCTATATAAAAGTATTTTGTACGACGCTGAATGTTATGTTTCTAGAAATTTCTTCTGTTTGATTAGGTTGTAATGTTAAACTGTTATTTGTGAATTACTAAACTAAAATTATTTAAACATAATGTCCAGTTTACATTATTCTAATGCAGCGATTATAATCAGCGATGAACCTGGAGATATGTAAACCTAGGGCATTTCAATTGGACTGGAATGTAAAATTATGTGTACACTAAGTCAGAAGGACGAGACAAGTCGCAGTATAATCAACAATTTATTTGTGTCAGTGTAAATGTTATTATAATTAGAAAGTGACAAATGGCCTATTTATAATCTACACGTAGTTTTTAAAGTACGAAATTAGACAATTTTTTAATAAAATTAGTGTGTCAATATTGCTTTTATTAAAAGAGAAAGGACATTTTTAATACGATTTTCTTTCTAACATTCCATATTTTATTTTTGTAAAAAAACTTGTAGCCTAATATTTGTAAACTATACAATGTCGTTTGATGTTTTAAATCCGTAACGAAGTGACGTTTGGAAAGTAAAGTTCAGGGTTCGTGTCGCGGGAACGTAAATTGTAAATGATGTAATTATTTATCAAATGTTATATCTTTGTATAGAGAGCTATGTATATCTAATTATTGATGTAATATATGTTTGGAAATTTATTAATAATACATGTTTCAATATATCATTGGAGTTTTATTTTTATTCCAAAACCTGATGACAAATTTTCAAACTCACTGAATACACACGTGAACATCTACGGATGTACAGGGTCATTGGTAATTCGACGTATTCCCGCTAGGAGGTTATAAACCATTTCGGTAATTTTAACACCCATTTGCATTGCAAAAGTTAACAATTTTTGAATAATCATTACTATTTTCTTTATAAATCTAAACTACAACTTCAAACGTATATTTTAAAAAAAACTATTTATTTCAACTTAATTTTTTCTTCTGATTTATAGAAAGCCTAAAACAATATAATTCTTAAGCTCGATTTTTTTAATTGGACAGATAATTGATGTTTTAAATTTGTTAAATAATCTGTTTTTATAGGTTTTCATAAATCTGACGAAAAAATAACCTGTAAATAAACTGTCAATATTATACCTGACTTATATGTGCATAATTTGTATCAGTCGGATTTAACATCTTGAGCTTTACGCACGACTTTTATTTCGGACACCACACTTACCAACATTATAAATGTGAAACTTTAGATGGAGGGATTTGTTGGAGCTTGTAGTCTAAACGGCTTAACAGATCTCGATGAAATTTAGCGTACATGTAGAGGTTAGTCTTTTGTTTGGTTGAACACATAGGCTTCTTTTAATTACACGCGGACTGAGTTCCGGGCGTAAAGTAGTAATTAATAATTTTTTTAAGTTGCATATCAAACTAAAAAAATTCTAAAAACCACCGCAAACGTTCCCCTCTATCATCTAACAGGAATACGTCGATTTATCAATAACTCTGTAGGTATACGGGAATAGGTTTTTTTTTGTTAAAATTCAAACAATTCATGATAAATAAAAATCAACAATATATTTTAATAAAAATTTACACTATTTACATATTTGTACAAAACACTGAGAACCGCCTTCACAGAAGGCATCACTCACACAGTTCATTGTCACTCATTGTTACTGTAGTCTGTCAGTGTCTACCATATAAGACGCGATCACACGCGCGACACGTGCGGCG
>NW_013526027.1:3420043-3423749 GCF_000836215.1 Papilio polytes
GTTGTGTGACGGCAGCGCCGGGCGAGGCTCATATTTGTGGAGCCTCGCTTTTTGCCTCTCTAAAACGGTTGTTATGCGCCCGTTTGTCGAGGTAATTAATATAAGCAACGGACTCCGTAATAAGAGGTTAATTACGCGTCTCGGAGATTTTAATTATAGTTCTTATGCTCCGCTAAGAGTATTGATTGTAGATAATCAGAGCAATTGAATCAATTTATAGAGTGGACGTCCATACCGCAGCGGTCGCGGGGATTTTTCTGAATTAGTAATTGGCGAGACAAGAATTAACTAAATCGTAATTGCTTAAGTATAAGAACAAACAGTTCTTAGTATTTATGAGCTATCAGCGAGCTACTTCCTACGAAAATAAACACATCAGGAATGTTATTTTTTCAGGATACACAAGTTAGTACAGGATTGCATGGAGTAAGAACTCAATAGTCTCTGTATCTCTTCGTTTTCTTATGGCAATAAGGGACAAAATCAACGATACTACTAACTGCCTAGGTATCAGTACAAAGTGGTAGATTACGGTACGCTTTTGTCAACTTTATTGGTACAACACATAACATGAAAGTCTGGTTTCAAATGAGTTGTAATACGAACGAGGATTGCGAGCGTTTGAAATTTGATCACGTTGCTAGTTGCTAGTTGATACGACATCAAACACCGGAAGTTTTAACTGTTAGTTAGGTTTGTTGTTGCCGCTTCATTCTAAAAACGGTTTGCACTATCATAAAAAAATGTTTGTGTGATTACATGATATTACGAGTATTCTAAAGTGTGAACTGTGAACTTATCTAGAATGTCTGACGTTATTCGATACAATGCAATTGTTTTATTAGAACATTTACTTTTCTATTTAAGCATTACATTTTTGGAAAAACTAAAGTATAGAAAAACAACAATAAACTAAATAAAAAAACGATATAAATGTGTGCCTTCCACTTAAGGGAAATATAAAAAAACTAACTGAATAGTGTTTTTTCACCAAATAAATAAACTATTAATCCATATAAGTTTGTTTTCTTAAAGGATCACTTTCCGGATTAGCCGTGCCCCTGTACCTGTCCACAATACAGTTTGCGTCCGCGTGCTCTCAAACTGAACGAGATTTTAAACTTTTTTGGGCTAAAGTTTCATTTTAAACTAACAATAGCGAGCAAACGTCGCTTGTTTGTGCGCTCGGGAAAGGTTCGCCCTGTGTCGGCGCACTTAACATTTTTTTGTTAAGGCGAAGACTGCGTTCCTTTTTATCCACTAAAGCATACGACAATGTTTTAAGTAAAAATCTTATTAACCCATCCGTCTCTTTTTTGTACAGAAATAGTATTTCAATATACAATTTGATAAGACAAACGCACTAGCGAATAATTTCATACTATTATTTTAATAATATTTTAGATATTGGTTTCTTAAAACATTAATATGAAGAATTTTAAAGGAAAAGAAAACTAGCAGCACTGTAAACGTCACCTTAACACATATTTGCTCGGGCGCACTCTTTTAGACGTCTTTGGATCACATACAAGGGTTTCTATTGATACAAATACAGATATCGAGTGCCTTTAAACAATAATGTACTCTATCTCAACGCATGAGGGTCGATATTCGATTGCATTTCACTTTACGCGTGTTTGTTTACGTTAGGTAATCCATTGGGCCGCACGATTCTCAGTACTTAGTTGTATTATTTATTTGCTCGAATAAACATTCGATATACGAGCGCTGAATGAAGAATTCTAAAAGGCTCCTTTGTTAGTGATTGTTATATTAACTTGCATACTCAGTTATTCAGGCACAAACATGCGTTCAGAAACTACGCTCCTGTTATAATAAACATTGCGTTCAACATCAGAAGAATGGAAAAGTTGTTTTATTATCCGCTTAATATAAAAATATCTATTTTTTTATACTCACTTACACTGCCAGGTTTTTCAATGATATTTTTTACATTTGCTTCTCTAATCTAGATTAAATTTGGCTTAAAAAAGGACTAACCGTCTAACATTTTCATAATATCTCATGGGTCTATTAAGAAATCTGGCAGTAACAAGATGTCTTTGACTTTTCATCATACAAATTACCATAAGCAACTTGGCTAATTCGTGGAAGTTTCGTAAGTTAAGTAAAAATTCATTTTAAACTTTACTCAATCCGTGCAACAAGTAGTCGATGAAAAAATATTAATTACGGAGGGGCTCCGAAAATAGACTTCCTTTGATCTTCGGACAGTTGACGCGTGTAACAAGAAACTACAAACTTCCAAACAAATCACTTTTCAAATGTAAACAATGTTAACAATAAAATCCTATTTCCTGTAAAAAAAAAACATTATTCAATTTTACTAAAAATACTTTTTAAGCTAAAACAATAAAAATATCCAATTGATAAAAATAACGCCATTAAAAAGCCAAGTAATGAATAAAAGATATCCGGTTAAAACGTTTTACATGGCAACACAACTTCACATGTCAATTAGACAGCCCTCCAAAATCCTTTGATCATTAAAAAAGGCGCGTAAATCGGGAGCGCTTTGAAGTCGCCTGCCAGTTGTACGCACTATTAATACGCGGGAAATGTAAACTTCACTTGAAGTTTATGGATGCAGTCATTTTTTTTAATGGTTAATTACTTCATCGGACATTTTATTTACAAGATATTAACTAAAATCTTGCAAAGAAAAAAGGATAGATCAAATATTCAAAACGATTTTCGCTAACACCGTAAACAGGTTTAATTAAATCCATTATAAACTATAATTAATTGACGAGAATAATAACGTAAAATGTAATTAAAATATATTAATTTTACAATTTATATTTTCACAAATGTAGTATTAGTAATTATTGTTAAAACAAACATGTTTTAACTCGGGTTTTTTGACACTGATAGATTATTATAATCTGTAGATCAGAATAAATATCACCCGTTACCATGATTATCAAAGGCAACTTTTATTTGCTGGACGTAACTTCGGCACGTCGTTTCCTGCGGTTAATCTCCGATACATGAATGCTAATTAAGGCTGTCGAGTTATGAGTCAATTAAAATCGGCGGAAAGAACATTTAGCGGTCTTTTGATGGCGCCGCTTTGATTGCGTTTTATTCGTTTCGCGATACATGAAGCGTTAATAAGGAAGTTGGAAATATATTACGTTTTTTTTTTATTAACGAAACGTACGAAAACTATCATTCTATTTTGCCGAATATTTTATTTCCTATTACATGTGGTTATACAAGCTTTTGTTATAATTCTTCATTGATATCTTTTAAAAATTCAGATTCCTTTGCTACGTTTTTATTTAAATTCATTTATTTTTACAGTTCATTGATTTGCTTGTTGTTAATGGAATCAATGCGATTCGATCGGAATGCGAATGTTCGAAATCGATTCAATTTTGCAATGAATGAATTCGTTTACGACATTCCACAACACTGAATGTTTAATTAAGATTTCAAATTAAAGAAGTACAGCTATCTTCTTGATATGTATTAAAATTCCTTAATTCTAAGATAATAAAGCATACAGACGGAATTATCATAAAATATAATTTGTCTACAATGGGGATGTTTCCTAATTTTTGGAATTGCTTTTATTATGTAGATAAACCATATCTAAACATGAAAAAAAATATAATAAAATCATATACGCAACATTTCATTACAAAAACACTTTACTAAAAACAACTTCTCCAAAGACCGC
>NW_013526027.1:3425455-3478371 GCF_000836215.1 Papilio polytes
GGTGCTTGAGGTCGAGTAATGGAGGGTAAAAAATATTGCAGCGTTTTTAATTTATATTTAATTTGAGACAAACATTCAAGGTCTCTAAATGATATTATAGGTTATAAAATGCTGTCTTTAAAATATTAAACATAACTTTATTTGGATTTGTAACATTAGGAAACATCCCCATTAACCTAACCTCAATTATTAAACATATCGTGCTAAACCAAAAATAGTGATTTGTTTATCTTACAATGTAAGTAATAAAATACCTAAAGAATTACTATTTTTACTTTTTCCCCACAACAGACTGAACTAAAACTACGCACGTTTCGCCCGTGTCTGACATAAACACCATTTTCCCGCGCGTTTGGGCCACTGTTCCCTGTCAGCGTAATTGGCGCTTTACAGCCGCCGGCGAGCGATTTACAGCTCCCCCGACATTTACTGCTCAGCTCTGAATCTGTACAACTGAGATCTCAATACCACTTGGCCGTGATACCGTTATAGCTCTAATTTGGGAATACTTCCTTGATTTTTATGAGTAAACGAGAGTTTATGGATGCTGTGGAAAATGTCTTCGTATATATTGGTATATCATATTTTTTTTGGTTTGTGTAGAAATACTATAACATAAGTTTATGGCACAGATTATGTTAATATCTACACGCTGGTACATAAAAAAGGATGTCATGTAACTACTAAATGGCGGGAAACATAAATTTAGCATTTAATGCTCACAGAACGAATTGTATCATGAGCTTATCTTTACTTTTTAAAGTTTTAAAAGCCTCGGAGTGCCGCCTGGGCCAGGGGCGGCGCGTCGGTCGGCGTAAAGGCCGTCTGAGGGCTAGCCTCGATATAAATGCATTAATGGAAGCCATTAAACCGTAGATATCGAACTCACGATCATTAAGAATTAACGCGCGGTGCACTCGCCCGATGTAATCAAGTAATTCGGTGGTCGTTCAGTGCAAGCGGTAGCGATAAGCGGAGCGATTGTGGTAAACTGATGATTTATAAATATTAAAGTGTACAAAAAATAAAAACACGTCAAAAAAGCCAGGAAATCTACCTATTTTATTTAACTTTTTTCGTTTATTACTCGAATATATAAATACAACAAAATAAACAAATTATCAATTTTTTATCATAGTAAAGTATGACATTAAAATAAAAACAAAAATAAAAATGTTGAACTTTCAATATTCGATATTTCTCATCTACTATATCATCTCCCTAAGCATAACTCTTTTTTAAAATGTAGTTCAGAAGAAATGAAGCTCTATAGCTGTGAGGTAGATATTAATTTCACGGTAACATTATCTAATGATCTATCATCAGCTCGGAGCCGCGCATCCGCCGATTACGAATTAGATGCGGTCTGGTCCGCGGGGAGGCGGAGACACGGGTGGACGGGGGACGGGGGACGGAGAGTGTTGCCACATATTTTGATTACTTTTACTTGAAATGTTTATGATAAAGAAAATGTCTTTTAAAACTTTTGATGCTAGATTAATTTGTCTTGCATAAAGTCAGCAAAGTGTATGGTAATGGGATTGGATATAAATTAAAGTATTACATTGTAGGTGATACAATTCAAGCGGAAGGTTTCCGCTCGAAGGGTCGCGTCATTCCGAGCGATGTCTCAAGCGTGTCGATGCCGCGATGCTCCGGCTCACGGCTCTATTCAAGCGAAGATATGACTTGCGCTCCAATGATTTAAGGGATCCTGACATTACAGACTTAATTGTGCGAGATACTATGCAATACATGTACAATTTATAAAAGAAAACTTAAGTTTTTAAAATTTATAACCTCAATTTTTATAACAGCAACAGCATATTGATAATTATCGTACAGCTGAAGTATGTATTAGCACAGATAATACAATATTATATTAGTCAGGGATGAATCAATTTTATAACCACATATTTTAAATTTGAACGTTGTTATTAATATTTGTGTCTGTTTGTAGGATTATTATCATTAAGCAATATAAATTACTAGCTGTTCCCATGCGACTTCATCCGCATGAAATTAAAAAAAAATCATTTTATTGTTCACATTTGTCAAATTATCAATAGCAAATGACATGACATGACACGACAAACATTAGCAATCTTTCTTTCTTAATGTTAGCAGCAACTTATGGTCTCTTTGCCACATTAGGGTTTTTAACCAAAATATTTACCCCCTAAGTTTAATGACATGAAAATATATAGCCTAAAGCGTGTCGTAAGTGTAGGACTTTTTATTAAAAAAAGAATAATTCGAAAATATGCTGCGATTGCTGAGATCTTAGGCAACAAAGAAGTGTGTGTTTACGCTTTATTATAATAGTATAGATAGATTGTTGTTATGTGAACAAAGATGTAAAACTGAGCTCAAAAATATAACTAGACGTGGTATTCAAACGTGTTTTTAAAGCATGAGTTGTTGTTTTTTGCTTAATACAATAAAGCGCTGCAGCGCTGCGCCTGCTCATTGCTGTCACCCTGTGCCGGCGCCGCTTATCTGTCAGCTGATAACATTTAATTGGGACAAACGCATTTTTCTAAAGTTCCGTGTTATAGATTTACTTATAAATAAAGCGTTATTATTTTATCTGTAACAACAGCGTTGTTAACTGTTAATAAAAAAAAACAATAACAATTTGAAGGAAATTTTAAATTAAATTTTTAATAGTTAGGAAGTTTTGTCTAAAGAAGTGATATATCGTATCGATCGTCGAAGTAATGTAATACTTCTAAATATTATAAGCGTGGGTTGTGTGTATCAATATTTCGAATAAGTTACAAAATACGCAGCTCGTTGACGATGAGGGAGACGATGTCGAGATGAACTGAAGCAAACATTGCGAGACCGGCAGAGACTCGTCTGTGTACACTCGCTCACTTTATGACTATTTAGCAACTAAATATGTACTACGTTTATGTACTACGTCACGTCTATTTTGTAAACCTTATGTTTGTTGTAACTATAAGAAATGTTAACATGACGACATTTGCCAATAAAATTTGAAGACTGTATTTTTGCCGTTGATGAACAGAAGAATAATGTCAGATGAATATTAAACAACATGAAAGAGAAATTTCTTTGTGTATAACAAAGTTACTTATAAGTCGTGATTGTCCCACGGTTGACGAGAGCCCGTTGAATTAAATTTCCCCCAAAAATGCATTTACCTTAAACGTTTTACAAATTGTAATGAAAATGTTGATTATTCATGTCGTTAAGGATGCCACATTACGTGCAACAAGACTAATTAAACTCCCTTGTAGTTTATTTTTATAAAACTTATGTCTACCACTCTAAAAATAGTTAACAATAGGAAACCTTTTAAAATGTTGTTTGAAACGAGCACTTAACCTTTTCCAACGTTTGAGTAAATATTGTTTAGTCTACTCGCTCTATTGCCATATATTAACGTTGCAATTTTAAAGCAAAATAAATATCACATTATCAGAATTAAAAAGTGCTTTCAGTCACAAGATTGACAATTTGCGGGGACCAACTGCAGCGCTTTAACTGGCAACCCTACGGGTCGGTGTCGACTCAGGAGAGCTAAACAGTTTTTAGCGCTCGTATTTAAACTTAAATACCTAATTGCGATGCGAAGTTTAAACTGCTGAATTAAATATAAGCCGCTGTTGGTTTTAATTAAACAATGTCTTTATAAGGTTACCGATTTTATTGTTTTTCCTGTTTTCTTAGATCTGCATTACTTCGCCGTTGTCGCTTCTGATTATGTCATTTCTTTGAGTAACACAAACATTATGGCCGCCGACAGTTGAAATCGAAATTCGTTTCATTGTCGGCATAGCTTCGGTGATTTTGCAATTACATTTATGGCAGGCATTTCCCGTGAACTTTTTTACGTTCTTAAAGTACTTTGGAATTTTGATCTTGGTAAACGCTTTACGATTCGCTTCACCGTGTGTCCACCACCAGTCTTAATCTGTGAATATTTGTATTTACACCGAGAAGATAGAATTATCATTGAAATAATTTTGTGATATCTCTCATTGCATAAGCTATTTCCCATGACCAGTATAATAATAATATCCTCTATTTTGTATCAGATATGAATTAAAAAGCTATCTCATGGGTTCGATTACTGAGTTTGTCCGATCACAATAGCCGGATGAGTGGCGCGCCGGAGCCGGAGCGCTCTCGGACTGGGGAACTATGTAATTAGAGCGCATTCTTACCTTTCCCTCCCCCTCTCCCTTTACTATCATAGACACTCGCTACGATATACGAGCACGTTTTGAGATGTTTCAGATTATCTTTTAGTTAACGTACAGGAATGCGATAGTTTCATCTCAAAAATAGACACGAAATAAAAGACACTTTTGAATAAAATTTACACTTGTTTATCCAAAACTGGTCATTGTTGGTGATGTTATTTGTTAATAAATCGATAGAAGATAGTGAGTATTCGATGAAAATATTTATTTCCACACAACGATTAAAGTCTTCACAGTAAGTTCAGAAAACAATGAAGTCATAAATTTTAATGAAGCCTAAATAAATTACCTACAGATAATGACTAACGTAATAGGAATCTATCTATATTGCAGTGCAAACTGAGATATCAAGATAATGTGACATCACTAGTAAGCAGGTCGTTGCACGGCGAGTGCAATAAAACAAGAGCTCCGGCTGAGCGCATGCACATCGGACTGTAATCGGCCGCCTTTGATCTCACCGAAAGCAACGTCTATATTACGTCCCACAATTATTGCAACTCAGCGGAAGATAATGTGCACACGAGATTATCTTACGAGCTAATTAAAATTCAACGTACCCTGGCCTTTCATACTGCCTGCAGCGTCGCAGCTGGAGATACGATAGGGGGAACTGTCGTCGTTATTTTGTATAACACAAGCTTTCGCTCGCGACTCCGTCCATGTGGAATTAAAAAACAAAAGTAAGCAGCCTATGTGTTCCAGAATATCGACGACACATGTAAGCCAAACTTCATCGAAATCCCTTGAGTAGTTTGGACTACAATCTCTAACAACATCCATACATCCAAGCCTTAATATTTATTGTTAGTAAAATAACAATAGGGACTAGTTTGCAATTAATCAAATAGAACTTCTAGGAAGTCTTTAGAGCGGGGGTACCTTTGACTAAGCAATCGCACAATTGTTGTGCGACTGTCGATTGTTTCGCAGCCAATTCAACTGTTTAGTAGCACAACTAAAAATCGAGAAGTGTGCACACCTCCATATAAGCTCATAGGAATCCAAGCGCGACTAAACAGTTGTGCGACAGTTTAGTCAAAGGTGTGCGCGAGCTCTTAGTCAGCATATCTAGAACACACATGAGTGTAGGTACTTTTTGTCTTACGGCAATTTTCAAAGTACCACGTAAGGCAAGTTGGGACTCGTCTAAATTTATATCTACGAATAACCGGTTTCTGAATAACTTAGCGCGTTTTTTAAAGTAAAAAAGCCGGGTCGGCTTTGTGCGGCCGCCTACCTGCCGTAATTAGGCGGGCAATTTGTACTTTGAGATGTTTTTTGCCGAGGCGGGCGCGAGCGCCGGGAGCCCTGCAGCGACTTGCTTCGATTTATGCAGCATTTTAAAGATGAGTGAGGAAGAAATTATTTCAAATGATAAATATGAATGTATTAGAATGATTTAAAGTTTTACAAATCCCGCCTTTACTTCTAGAGGATAATGTCACAATCATTTTATTCTTTCAACGGAAGTGGCTGTGTGCGATCTCGTGTCGCACGGGCAGCGGGCATCTTTAATAATTAAAGTTGCATAATTGTTTTTGTAAATGATGTGAACTGTTAATTAAATATTGTTAGAGTAATAAAACATCTTTTGTAAGCAGATATAATCTGGTTTTTTATCGGCACGGATGCGCTGTAAAGGGATTTGGGGGTGTTAAAAATTTTCTTTCATAAAAGAATTATTGAGTGGTTTTTGTATAGTTCCATTATCCACGCATACCTGTGATAATGATAGGGTACGACTTCAGGGAACCCGACACCTTCCACTAGGAATCATATGTTTTTGTATATTTCTAATAATTCTGACTCTGACTACATAATTAACACCAACCAAGTACACTTTGTTATTAGTACATAATATTGGCTATATCAAAAATATATATATCAAACATAAGTCTCTTGCTATGTATGTTTTATGCTTTAAAAGTAAATAAATCTATATTCATAACATAAAGAGAGAGAAAAGATTTGTATTTTTATACGTATTAAGATAATTTTGTAATTCCTTAAATAAATAAAGTCTCACTATTCTGCAAGCAAGATATGGTCACCCTAACATAGTGATTTTATTTTTGTAACAAAAACTGATTCAGAGTTTGACGGCATCGACAAAGTAGAGGACAGATGTAGGGAAATGGGTTATCAAACTATTCCACCTAGTTAATCTATTTATGGTTCTATGTCACGTGTCACGTATAGATTTTGGCGCGAAAAGTGAATGATAACAAACCTTTTTATCTATTCGTATAATATATTTATAGAATATGCTTCGAAACTACCGAACCGGCTATATAAACGGAACATTAACGGGAAGGGAATGGGTATGACAGAAAAGATATGAGACATATTCGTTGCAAAACACTCGAAACTGATCAGGATCGCTGATCGATTAAAATATAACAGTAGTTAAATTATAATATTAAGTTAATTAAAAAGTTCAACAAAAATTGAGAAGCATGAGTCACATTTATTAAACTTTTGTTTTAAAAATAAAAACACAATTTGGTTAATGTGTTTGTTTGGTGCGTGTGAGGTCATTGACCCCGCGAGTGTTGCCATCAGATGGTAGTGATGATCACCGTACTACCAGCTACAGCTACAGATTAAACACACTATAACCCGCCTTTAACTAGTTTTACCTCGGCCGGAAATACAAAATTAGCGGTAAAATAGATATCATATATTTTTGTAACCCGCGTATGCGATAACCATAAACAAAATCAGATATATTAAGTAATTAATCAATAATCCAAATTCATTACTTCCTATAAATCAATTTGATTCACTGTATAAACACATTAAAACGTATTTGCAAGGTTTTTATAAAAATAATACAGTCTCATAATTCTTGCGACACATAAAATATGAAATTAATGATTAAATGTCAACTGTAAATTAAAAGTAAATGGCTATTAAAAATTTTGGCAAAATACCAAAAGATGTAATGATTCAATTACAATCGTGCGTCTAATAAAAAATAATAGACAATAAAAAGTGAATCAAATGATCTAAATTTATGGTGAAATGTTGGCATCGCTCGGGTCACGTGACATCGAGATTTGGCAGCGAGCGTGACTGCCAAAACTCGGCCGCACGAACCGATGGTAGATAGGACCGCCGTGACTGGGATGGTTCTAAGGACCGTTATTAATTGACTCATTCCCGTTGAATTGTTCCTGTTGCTCAAATTATTTTAGGCTTTACGTAGTGGTCGAAATTGAGCCGTAATTATTTATATTATTGTACTTAATACACTATCACTATCTGTTGAGTTTCGACTTTCGTTGGTTTTCCTTTGTAAATAGTTTTATCAAACCTTACACTGAGGTAATAATTCATAAGATAATGAAAAAAATAACAATATTCACTGTACTAAAAAGGTATTCAAAAATAGAAATTAACACAAACCGTAGATTAAAAAAACCTGTTTAGTGTCTTCTTACTAAAGTTCCGAATTTGCAGCCGTTTATTTACGTTAAAAACAAAGCACGAAATAAAGTGGCAAATTGCATGGATTAGAGGACCGGCAAAATGAAGAAGCGGCCACAACCGGCATCCATGCTGGCTATCAATACGATAGCGGTATCTTTATAAGGCAATAACGCAAGCGCAGCTATTTATTTTTATTTATACGCGTTATCGCGGTATCGCCTTAAGTGGCGATCGCTATCTACTAATGCGGCGCTATCGCCGGCATCCTATAAAGTGGCGATACCCATACGACGAGATAAACGTACGAATAATAGATACATTATCGGGCAAGACTTTTTTTGTAACGTGTCTTGAATGAACATCTCTCTATAAACTATACTGACTCCTAGATTTGTTTAACGTACTTATGAGTGTTGACTTGCGCGGAAAACGGAACCAATGTTGCCAAAATACCTAGTACAGGCGAAAAAATATTTACAATATCGTGCATTCGACATTTGAGAATTAAACACTTTTTGCCTGAATTTAATCTTAACATTTACCGAGTGCATGTAAGTTCATTTGCAAAATTTGGAATCTAATCGGAAATAATAAAATAGGAAAGTTACGCTCAGTAATATGCCTAAGTATAATTTGTGTCACAGTAGGTATAGTGATCTAATAGTTTTTAAACGTGTAAACACAACAAACGAGGTTAGATCGTGTTCACACGACCACGGGCCGCGGCCGGGCGGTCGGCGACCGGTCGATCTGGATCGCGGCGTGCCTTTGATCTGCGCGATAGCAGTAACAGCCTCGTTGACGAGTTAACCGCCTACGCCATCTTGTTCCCGTTTAGGTATTTAGTGGATGATTAATTGTTATCAGTTTTGATCTACCGCATTGTTTCATTATTGTCCAAAATTTTGAATTAACTATTGAATTCGTCCAAAATATGATTAACACAAGACATTAACCTACTTAATTTGATATCAGAAAACTAATAAGAATCGAACCTTTTACAGTCAAGACGCAAAAGAACCTAACCAATAAGCTATCAAGGTTTATTTTTAATGGATTCAAAGTTCAAACACACTGACTAGACGTAAATCATTCCAGCTATTAAGTATTTTCACAGGATAAATGGTAATTGAGCGAGTAAACTAGGGGTGAGGGTTGTCAGTATTGAGTCAATCTCACCCCTGGCAACCCCATGTATCAGTAACGATATCAGATTTACACGCCATAAAACCGATTCAACAATAGCTCGTAAATTTACACCCCTGTCGCGGCCTCCGCACTCACTACACATTATTGTTTGGCTTCACATTGAAAAATATACTATCCTGTACATAAAAAGTATTGTTATAATTCAAATTTATTTTAAAGACATGAAGATAGAAATTAATGTAAAACTGTATGTGACTTTAATGATAATCAGTCAAGTAATTGCACTTTAAGGCCAAAAAATGTAACCTAATCTCCCTTTTTGATACGATAATGACTTAAAAAATATTCATAGCCAAAAAATCTTCTTAGCAAAGTATTTATTTTGATAGATAAGACATTGACCTAGTTCTGATTTAGAAAGTATTACACGAACACTTTGGCTTTTGAAATTATTACAGATTCTTTTTTAAACTATATTAACTCTGTTATAAAGTTAAATTTCAAATGGAATTATAAAAAATATGTTAATCCTAGATATTCCGTTTAACTAATAAAAAAAAACCTTTCTTATACCCCGGTTGCATACAAACAGCCCCTTCAGTTAATCCGCTATTGTTCACCCCGACCACCGGAGTGTTTATTTTTTACTTGTCAGTGAGTAAAGGCCATTTACATATTTTTACGACCACACTGCGCTATTAGCGATTATTTGCCGCTCAGTTCAATGAACTAAAAAACCGATAAAAGGAGGCGATTAAAATTAATTATGTTATCAACAATAACATACCAATTAAGACTAGCGTAAACAATAAGCGATCATTTAGTATTGGTTAATGAAAACAACTGAACGCTAGATTTGAACTGAATTCTACGACACGAGGAACACATTACCTATATTTTTAACCATTGGTATTATAGTGTATACTTTATTATTTTATGTCATGTTAATTTATTCATTAACGTAAAAGTAATAGGGTTCATTATACCGGTTATATCTAGACTAACTTATAAGATCCGAAGTTCAATGGTTTGGATATGGCATACACCTGACACTGGCATTCATTTTAACAATTATTTTTTATACAAAATAGTCATAAAAGCTTAATTTAACTGATTAAAAGTAATTTGTATACCTTTATAACAAATTATTGAGCTCCAGTTTAAGCTCATTTTTGGTTAAGTTAGTTTAAACTGCAGTTAAACAGGTGTAAACAGCAAACGAAAAGTTTATGTTTATCAACTTACAGCTTCCTCGGCTTCCTTTTGATCCCTATGGCCCATCAGATTGGGCATCGCCGTCCAGTTGTAGCCCAGGTCCTGGCAGTACGGGAGTTTAATCCTTTCGCACTTCCCACCTTCCACCTCCTCCTGGTCCGCAGCCGCCAAACACCCGCATAGCAGAATAACACTTAAAATCCTGGCCTTCATTGTGGACGTGAGCACAGTTAAAAATTATCACTAATTTGGGTCATATTCAGTTAAAAATCACTTTTTACAAACACATAAAATTCGCGTAAACATAACCCCTTAATACAACTACAACACGTCTTCACAGCGACAGCGCTCGTCGTGGACTGATTCAAAATTCGAACGCGGAGCGGCAATTCAAAGGCTGCAGAACGAAACCGGTCGGCCGGCCGGCGCGTACAGAAACATGCATATGTTTCGATAAAAGGTCTGAACGCATGAACAGGGAATTGTGAAGATAAAAAAAAAATCGAAGAAAAGGGCCTAATTCGTGTATGGCTCACTGCAATCAGCGGCTATAATTTTGTAGCCTCTCAGCTTTGGCCTTATGTTGAAAAAAGCGAGTTAAACTCATCATGAAAGATTCGAACAACTTCAACTCTCCATAGCTATATCCTACAGGATTTTTAATTTCTGGAAAGTGCTATAAAAAAAATCACAAAATAAAATTTCCGTACAAATAGGAATTCTTTTAAAAGCAGAGTGTTTACGAAGTTTTTAACAGGACGAAGGTGTAACTCGAAGCATGATGACTTATCGTTACGTGCGTAGTTTTATCAATAAAAAATTATCGGCACATCAGAGTACAGTTGTTTAACGTTGATACGATATCTTTACAACTTTAGTTTATTGGAGGTGGAAGTAAACAACGGCACGCTAAATAAAGACGTCGGCATCGTTTCATGATAAATTGTATTTGAACAAATTTATCGTGTATCATATATGTAGTTATTTCCACGCTAAAACGTTCATACACGTTACCCCTTTTAGGTTTTGAAGATGTGCAAGCGAGATATCGCCCGTTATCGCTTGCTCTTTTATCTTACGTATGCTATAGCCAGGCCATGCCATCCCGACTAGAATACACAATTAGGTCCCTTCATTATATCACTCCAATAACACCTTTGAAAATAATGCGCACAAGCAAATAAGGACCTTATGCATATTAAGATAAAATATACATAACTTTGTAGTAAAAATATCATCGTCACCCATAACGACTAGTTTACGTTGAACTTTAAGTCGAAGGGAGTTTATTTAATGTTGAATAGGATGTTAGGGTCTTGTTGTATGGTTGTGCTGGGGTATGAATAGGTGCATTGTGTGAGAGGGACGGGCGCGGGCGCGGCGTCAAAGAGGCCGCCGCTGTGCCGCCGCCGCGCCGGCCGGTGCGCGTACGCAGCGCAAGCGAGACCGGAATGCCTAATTAAAGACGCATGCGTGGACTGTGCCTGCAGGGTATGGTCCAAACATAATTCATTTCTTTGAGCTTTTTTCACTTGAGCCATTCTTTTATTATTTTAGAAATATTGTGAAAATTGTTACGGAAGAAGTAGAATTAGGATTAAAAAGTTTGATGTTCTAAACACCAATATCAACATGATATAGTAGTAAATAAATATTTAAATATAGAATTCTGATTAATTAACAAAAATACGAAAATAATTAATGCACACATGTGAATGCGTACACAACATATGGAGCAATGTTTCTTTTTTCGTAAACGTCAGCTTTGTTTCCATTTAGTATTAGTTGTTTGAAAAATCAGGAATAAAAAGGAAAGTTATTCGTCGTCCATAAGAAAATGAAATCCGCTAAGCTTCTTCATATTGTGAAAAAAATACCCAAATGTTAGTGCAACACAATAATTTAATAAAACAAAAATCGCAAGTTTTTGTTTAATTTACGCCAACACCTCAGGACATGATGCGCAGAATTGTAATTAAAACGTCAGATGTCGCGCGCGCGCCGCTCCATTGGCGGCAAATGCAAATGTCATTCGCCATCGCCAATGAACTGCGTAGAGAGACGTTCCCGCCATAACAATCGCCATCAGGTCGCAACAAGGCTGTCGGCATGACATCAGTTATCAATTCCGATGCAACACAAAAGAAATAAAATTTACTGTATCAAAAACTAATAAATTACTTGAAAATAATCGCTATTTTTTAACTTTGTTGCGTCATTCTCTTGCCGAGTACATGAAGGCAGTTTGAAGGACTAAGTCCTCGGTATTAACGTCAGGAGGTGGAGGTTTTTGAGGAGGTTGTGTTGGCGCAGTCTTCGAGCCGTCGCAATTACCGCGGTCCGGGCGAGTCCCGGGGTCGTAGACACAATTAACTGAATTTGCAGGGGATGAGCAAAAACTTGCGGCGCGATGCAATACGATAACCATAATGCGTTGATCACTATGGACTGTCCTGTTTTAAAATTTTTAACAGTAATTTTAATCCTAAAACAGGATAAAATGTGAGACTTATAATTGACATGGTAGTTTAATAATTAACAATTAACTTAGGATATGTTAATATTTTAGGAATAATGATATGTGTAAACATTTTAGCTCATCTTGCAAAGGGTCTCTAGTTTTCCGAAGTATTGACAGTGTGGTGACATCATAATGTCCATGTAATTTAAAAGGAACGCGGCGTCGACCAAACTATGAGGTAAAAACTGTGACGGACGCTCCGGCAGCCGACAGCCGCGGCCGGCGGGGGGCGCGGGGGCGCGGGGGCGCGGGGGGCTATCGCCAAACGACTTCCCGGCCCGCCATTTTAATTTGTTTAACCGCTCCCGTAATTATACATATGAAAAATGTCAATTGCCTTTAATTTCTTCTAATTCGCCTTGCGATTTTATAGCGAATAAATATATAACGTTTTGAAGTGCATTTTTGTTCCCTTTTTTTGAAGACAGTAATGGTTTTGATGTTGGCAAGTGCCCAAATTCATTGCTAGCCTGTACTTAGATTTAGTTACTTTAAAATGTTAAAGTAAGTCCTACCACAGTTTCTTAAACATTGTTTTTTGATTGATAAAGTTAAGTAGTTGACAAAATAACAAGAATTACGCCTACATTAGCAATGTTTACGTATTTAACAATTTCCCAGATATAATTACAACGTGAGTTAAGTGCTAACAGAAGTCAATTAAGGCGGCCTCTTTTAAATGTCGTCATCGCAAATTAAAGATAATAAATAATAAGATAATAATATTCGTAAACCGCCGACAGAAATACCTACTGTATTTACTTTAAAAACAATTCGCTGAACTGTTTAAGTTGATGAAGTTAAATATTTATTTACCCTTCGTTTTTATATTGAATTTTTATATAAGTATACTAAGAAGCAATAAAACATATAATTACTATAGCTAATTGGTTGACAATGAAAGAATAAAAACATAATAACTCATTAGATCAAATAAACAACCTATACTTTGAAAAAAGAAGTTTGTAGTCCTTTCTCGTTTCAAAAACTTTTTTCGATAATCAATGTTGGGACATTACTAAACATTAGATCGCCACTTCGTTCATGTGAAATTTAAATAAATATGTAGCCTATGTCACTCAGTGATAACGTAGCTTTTTAATAGTGAAAGAATTTTTGAAATCGGCCCAGAGGTTTTAAGTTATTTCAATACATACAAAAATACAAAAACATAAATCTTACCTCTTTATAATAATCGTATAGATATAGATTATAACTATTATAACGAACGCATGAAATAAAAATATATTTGTGTTTTATTTAATCTATGAATCAAAACAGATATAAAAGTTATAACAGTATATTAACACTTATTAAAATACAAAAGAAGAAGTAAGAAATTCATTCATGTTGTGAGGCAGTGCAGGGGTCTTGGTTGTTGAGTGCACCACGCGGCGCTGCGGCACTGCGCAGCTTGTGTCATAGACAGAGGTGTTAATGTAAGCCCCTGCTGCGCACACGCAATACACGCATGGAGTCAACATTACTCTTTTTTCAATATACAATCAACAGTTATGTTTCGGAAATGTTTGATTATTTATTTGATTTGTACTAACGCTTTCAAATTTTTTGATCATCTTAAAAGAAAATTAACAAATTATAAATTAACTAACAAGTTTTTTGACTAGTTTTTTTTTTATTTTACAAGTATTAGGTGGCATAAGAACAAGCAACCACTCGTAATATGCTTGTTACAAATATATTTTTTTTATAAAACTTTAATCAATATGACTATTGTTAACCGATGTTTACCGATAAATAAATTTAATGCAACCGACTCCATAGCATATTGTCCCACAGCCCGCCTATGGTTGTCGCGGGCCATTGTTTAGTGTCGGCCGCGGGCGCCGCGACACTAGCGCCCCGCGGCCGGTCGCTGCATTATTCATGCATAGTCTGACAGAAGCATATTTGAATACTGAACAATTCGTGACGAATACATACATGTAAAATGTATTTTATGACAATGCAGACCACCATGGATAGTAGGGTAGGTCACAAATTAGTGAAAATTCACTCTATATTGAGAAATAACATTCCGATCTCTTCTAAAAGTATGTATAGGCAGACACCTAATTATCTTACACGATATAGAAAGCCATCCATTTATATTTAAATATTAGGGGTCTAAAACTTAGGGTACTCTAAATTTTAAACTTTACATGTACCACAAGTTAAGTTAGGTACAGTATGTTTAAAGTATTTTTACTACGTGTGTTAAAAAATAAATCTTCGTTCGTCGGTAAACACTTTTGATGTAACAATTTAACATAGAATCGCTATTTAGACCTACATTTTACAGCGGAGTTTCTGTTAAATTTCACATCTACCTGCAACACAAATCCTAACCTCTAACAATGCAGTATTTTATAACCTTTAGGTCATTTAGCACCTGCATACAGCTAACGAAAATTAAGCTATACTACATTATGTTAGAGCTGTTATTTCTATGTTGGAAGTTGCGCAAGGATATTCTAGTGAAGGGGTGAAAATATTATTTTTTTATCTATTGTCCGCTTTTAACTTTCTTTTCAAATACTTTACAACGTAATTGAACAATTTAAGCCTTTATTGTTGGTTTTTGTACATGTAGAGGTGTAAAAGTTAAAGCTTCGATTTAATCTCTTTGTTTATTTTAAAAAAATAACAGTTGTTTATTGTTTATAAATGTTAATGCTGTATTCTCATTATTGTATTAGAAAACTTAGGTGCTTTTAGAATTCTAACCTATTACATGTTAATACATACTGTATATTATATCTCTCTCTCTTCTATTCCTATGTCCCTAAAGTGGGGCAGAGGGCGCCCATAGTACGCCGCCAGCTCGCTCTGTCCTGGGCTCTGTGTTGTGTCTCGGACCATGACATGCGACCAGACCATGAGTTCAGTGGCGGCCGACTTGAAGGCAATCGGACTGTCATGGTCCAAGACACTGTATATTATAGTAGTCATTAAAGGTTTACAGTGGCAATAAACAAAAAAAAATGGCTATTAGAAAGAATAATGTGTAAAACATATCAAAGGCACCCTTCATCTTAAGTTTCAATCATTTTTAGATCGCTTTTAACACTTCCGCTATTAACATATCTGGCTTCAAAGTTGTTCGTAAAAAGTGTTCATCATGTTACAAACGGTTTCCGCCGTTATACGTAAAGAGATAAGGGCTTTTATGGCGTAATCAGATATCACATCAAAAGGGTTGTCATCTTTTGACTATTTGATGCAATTATCACCACTATACAATAACAAATAAAGTTGTTATTCTTCTGGCTAGTCTACCATTTGTCTGGTAATAAACTTTTAACATGACAACACGAAATTAAGAGTATTAAAACAACATGTGTGAGACAATGGTGCGGCGAGCACAAAGCCGGCGGGCCCTTTGATGTGCGCCGCGCGGATAATTTTACACCGGCCGCCGCCGCCGTGCCCACCCGAGGTGAACGGGACACGCTTTGTAAGGATAGGTGTGAGGTAAGGTTTTTGATTAGTTTTTTTTATTGAATTTAATAAACGATTAAGACCTAAAAAAAGATATAACGGTATAAAAACTAGCCATTTTATACCTACAATTTTTGACTTTTTAATAATTATTTCTGATACCTTAAATGGTAACGAATACAGTTTAAAAATATTGTTATTGGCTAAAAATCTCTTCTAAATACTTACTTATAATTATTAGTTGTATTAAAAGGCGATGGTTGCACCTTACAAGTTTGCAATAAAATATACCTCAAAACTAGTCAATGAAAAGTATGCTAATAATATTGAAACATGTGCAGCATGGTGCAGCGTGTAGATAATACAAAGGGCGTCGTGTCACGCGATGGTTTGAAGCTTGGAGCACGCCACTTCCTGCGGCGCTGGAGCCAATAATTTTACACACCTCAGTGGACAGCATTGCATTTCTAACTGTAATTAGGATCGTTATTGCAAGTTAAAGTCTACTTATTCATTTTTAAATTAAGCAAACAAAGATGTTTTGAATCTTGCAACGTGTTCGAGAAACTCTTTTACTATTAATGGAACAAGAAGGTCATATAATTCGACTATTGGTTATTGTAAGCTGGTGGATTAACTAACATAGCGTGCTACCACGTAACATAGCCTTGACATTTACTGTCATTAAAGTTGTTACAAAAGAGCGGCAGATCAAAGAGGAAGTCGGCAGCCGTTGTAAGGTTCACATAATTGAGATCTATCTATGTGCGCTCGCAGTCGCAGGCCGACTGCGTGACAAATTGCAGGCCCCGGAGATAGCTCTTAATGATAGCTTAATTGCATGTAATTGCTGACCGGTGTTAGCCAACCAACCATTATAAGTTCAACCCTAATCTACCTTCCCACTAAGAAGTCACTACTCTAATAGCAAACGATAAGGATCAACTACAAATGGTTGAATAGTCGTTATAGATTGTTGACTCTTATATTTTTTTGGCTTTAATTTCTTGCAAATTCCGCTTTTAGTTCAACCGAGCTTTTTAAATTTAAAAATGTTATTATAACAGACTTAATTAAACTAAAAAAAACTACCAGGAAAAGCTTTTACTGTTATATAGGGTTAACTCTACGTCTTTATCAGCTTATTTTGTTTATTTAGTTTTCAAAGATAATTGAAACTGTTTCGATTTTTTTATATCATAAGGTGGCACAAGAGCAAGTGGACATAGTCTTTAATGGACGCACAACAAGAGGACATTTCCCCTTTCTAAGTTCTTCATATATACTTACGACTAGTTATACTTCCTCTTGCCACCGGCAAGCAAATTTAAGTTCAGTACTTTAACAATAAGCATTTAAATTTAAAGCTTCGTAATTGAAATATTGCTAGACATTCTCTCCATAACTATTAAGAAGAGGCCAGTAAACATTTAATGTGCCAACATTTCCCATCAAGCCTCAAGCTGTAAGCACATGTATCTCTCTAACCGCACTTGTGTGCGAGCTTTCTAGAGATCGTAAAAAACAAATTAAATCGATTGTAGAATCGAGTTTTGAATAGTATTCGGTACGGACGAGTCGTAATTCGAATTGATAGCAATTAAGGTACGCGTGGGAGGGGCGCAAGAGCCGCTAATGGCCTCCGGAGATAAAGGCAAGTAATTAACGAATCAATTCGATTATAGCACAGCGCTTTGTATGTGCCGTGTAGACTAGGAGACTGCAACACACTTTTATATCAACTTTACAAAGGAAGAGAGATTTCAACATAAGAACTGTCTTTGAAGCTATTTTGTCTGAATTTGCTATTCTTTGTTAATTCATAAAAACTTAACGTCGATGGTAAGAACATAAGGGTAACATTTAAGAACAGTTGGTTCACTTCTAACCACTGACGAAATCATACTAATATTATAAATGTGAAAAGTTGGATGGATGGATGTTTGTTAGAGTTGTAGCCTAAATGGCTGAACGGATCTGGATGAAATTTGGCATAGATGTAGAGGATAGTCTGGAAAAACACATAGGCTACTTTCTTTTGTTTTTATTTTTATTATATCACGCGAACGGAGTCGCGGGCGGAAGCTAGTGTTAAATATATTAGGAGACAGCATTAAACCCTCAAATTGGACGTTCTTAACGCGAAAGCGGTATTATAAAACGTTGAATAAAAATATTAGTTTCAGCTTCTATAGAGTTGAGAAATGTGAGTTGCATTTTTTAAAAGCTCTTGGTGTATAAAGCCTAGAGCCGTCCCGTATCTTCGCTTTTCGTAAATGGATCTTACCTGAGCTTTGAGATATCGCGCTCACCGAAACATACAAATGCAGTTTTATGCTTGATTTTACGTCGCATTATTTGTTCCTAATGATGAATATTAAGCGGGTTTTATTAGTATTTAAGATAACATTGAATATAAATTTCCGTTTTGATATACTTTGTTAATGAGATAAAAATTAAGAAAAAAGTTTGACAGAAATAGAACCAAAAAGTAATGTTCCACGAAAAGTTTCAAATACTTGTTATGCAGGCCCTGTGCTATGATGGACTTCTCTTTAATTACCCTTTATTTAATCCATTAGCATAGTTATGATGCAAACCCCGGCGTGCCGCGCACAATATAAACATTCCGACAAACGCACGGCTACTAATCTGTCCGACATAAATTTCACTGCGCACGGAACAAAATAATAATAAATTAAACACAACCTGAACTTACAACTAAACCTATCATTAGAGTAAACTACTACCAATAAAGTACACACCTTACACCCAGCGATATAAAACCAGCAACATAAAATACATTGCTCCGCTTAAATGGAACGAATTAGCTCTTTTCATTGTCAGAACGCAATGTATATTAAATCTAATCGATTAACGAATATTTTCTTTGAGGAGAAATGCAATTAAGTTCCGACTGCATTAACACTGAACCACGCCTTCAAGGCGCCATTATAAACAACCCTCCGCGCAGGTCCCAGTTGTGCCTATCTTTTAAATGTAGCAACAGTGTGATGCACACTTGTATTGCTTACCGTACGTATAGGCGCTATTAAGTGTTGCCCGCATACAAATTAGCCGTTTTTACCATAGCCCGGGGTGAGGACATTCCTAGAAACATAGGACGTCTCAAATTGACACTCGTTTTATTATTTTACTCAGAGGCCATTAAGCAGTGGTATTTTACTTTTAATACATGCATTATTTATATTGTTATATTCTTATCCTATTGATTCACATTACTTAAATATAGATCTGCAAGGTAGTACGGCGTTTATTAGACCCCAACGAGCTTTAGTGTGAAAACTTGTGAATTTATTAGTTTTGTGCCTATACGATTCAGACATTTCAAAATGAACAACCAGTGACTAGGCAAATTTATAATATTATCAAAAGTTAATGAAGATAGCTACGTCTTGGTTATTTTTGTTGATATAGAACATTCGTTTTTTCTTATAAAATTATGTTACAAGCGCCAAAACAATTTTTTTATAATAAGAACACTTTTAATTAAACCAATTTGTCTACGGACCATCAACAGTTCCACGCTTACGACGAAAGGCGAGGTATAGAATAAAAAAACAAATCTTCATTTTATGTAATAAAAAAAGATAGCGGCCGCGGCGGGCACCGCGACGTCGGGGAATCAATTTGACACACCTCGGCGTTCCGAAAGCAGATTGCCCTCCGGCCGACATTGGAAAAAATATTCCAAGAACAGATGGGAGATGGCAAAGAGCAAAGACATTTGATGAAATATACGAATAACTTTTTATTGTTGGCCACGGACTATGACAAATACGCCGAATACGCCTTTATGTTGCATTTTATGCTCTTGTAATTGTAACCGAGAAGAGGTTTTGTAAAAATCTTTTGTTGTTATTCGTTGTTCATATGTAAAATTAACTTTGCTGAAAATGAAATTGAATAATCAATAATTTCTAATAAAATTATCATTATACGTTTGTAATAAAATACCGCTATCGATAAAACAATAATAATTAAAAAAAAAAATTAAAAAAATTAACAACCTATTAACGCACTTTACTGTAATCTAATGAGGGACATGACGTTTTTCTGGATGAGCGAACATGTTCAAAGATTAAATTAGTTAAATTACAAGTTTAATACCTATACATAGTTCTAATCTTGAATTAGTTATTCGATTTTAATTTGCAATCGTAACATAAAAACTCGTTTATCCCCGCGAGCGATTTTATTCCGTAATCCAATTAATTGCTTTTTATTCCATTAGCGGTCTTATAAGATACAATGCCGCGAAACTTTTAAGGCCTTTTATACCTTTAAAGTCCTACAAGAGAACTGGGATGGAATCAATTAAAAACCACTATAGAATGGAATATAATTATGATAAAGTTTAAGGCAATGGCTGCAGATAATATTGTTTTAACTTTTAATTTATTGTCCTGATACAAAGACCAGATTAATAATTTAAAGTGAAATCAAGGCGATTTAGGTAGTCTGAGTCTCAATATAAGTATTAAGTTGTACCAAATATAGTATAGATTAAACTAATTTACGGATTTAAATTGCATTCAAATATAACTCGGCTTTTAATTACTTTATCAACATTAATTACAGAATAATTATAACAAATATGGAAAAACACATGAAAAGAACTCAACATAAAACATTCACAAAGACCAGCAATCATCTAATAACAAAATTTAATTAATTAAATACAAAAAATGTTCATTCACGTGTCTATTATAGAGGCACTCGGGCCACAGATAATAAAGCTGGCCATGAATAATTACCAACTCTTAAAAACAAAACTAGAAAAAACGATAGATTAAAAAATGTGGAATGAGCTTTCAATGACGACTAATGAATATAGAGTTTTTTTCTTTTGGTATCTCAACGTTGAACAATTAGAAACTAGATAGAGCATTTTTCTAATTAAATTCCTATGAACATAAGTAAAAATAATGTAGAAATAACAGTAACCTACACGTATTTATGTAATGTAAAAAAGTAGTTTAACCTTAAAATGAATGATAACAACTACACCACAAGCTGCAACTGTTAAAAACGATTGAACTAAATTCTAATGAAAAATCATATTAAAATATTAACTGAATAAGTTCTTTATCTATAACTTTTTCGCTATAACACAGTAAATTAATATTTACTCGAAGTCTCTTCCAGTATGGTTAATTCTATGTCGTTACAACATAAGTAGTGAGGTCAGCACATTTTTTATCTACAAAAGGCATCTCAGGTTTCGTATCGATATCGCCTCAATAACTTTATAGCGCTGCTAGCTTTGATAACACGTATCTCAGGAATCGAATCTATACTATAAAACTCTGCGAAAGTAAAATAGAAATGCATAAAACCTATGCAATACTTAAACCCTTTGACCGCTGTACAATAATCTTCATACTCCTGTACAACTAAATGAGATAAAGTCATATTTATAATACATATTCTTCAAACATTTTTTATCTGTTTTATTGCATTGAGGATAAAAACATTCGTTGTCAATTTATTGGCGGTTTCTGAGCGAGCATTTTTTGAAATCGCTTTCATTCAGCCGCCTTAATTGTTTTTATGACCATATCTGCGATTCTTGCCTTTTTATTGAGTCGAAGGATTAATACGACCGTATCAAAAGTTTTATTTACTTCATTTTATATTATGGCTTTTTAACTGTTTTGAAGTTTTTTGTGAAAGTGTATATTAGGTGTTTGTGTTTTTCTACATAAAACTTAGGATTTAATTCCTACACAATTTATAATGGTGTTTATATAATAAATCGGATGGAAATAACTAAGTAGTAGTGTTATCTAATTATAAATAAAATAAGTTAACTTTATAACACAATTTATTTATCGCAGCCGAAAGTTCGCTTCAATCTTGAAAATATTTAAATTAAATAATTCACTGGGCCGTGGCTCGATCGGACTGAAAGCATTTGCCTGAGTCAACCGAAGAAAACAAAACGAAAAACAAAATGGAGGTTGCGCCGTAGCTTTGTGCGCTTCCCGCCATCGCATCGCCGGCGTCCATTACGTTCGACGTAATTACGAGTCATTAGGGCGCTCCCGCGGCTTCGTTCGACTTAATGCCCGAGATATTGCATTTTAATATCTACAAAATCAAGATCAGTCGAACTTATTTTATAACTTTTGACATTCCTGGACATAGAATACTAGTTAATGGATTTTATTTCAAATATCCCTGTATCCTGTCTCTAATGTGCCCTATTATTGGCAAACTGCTTGAGTAAGTACATAAGTAACTTAGCCATCTGAAACATAGTACGTCTTTACCTAGCCACGTATGAACTTAAGTAAATAAGTTAAAAACTGAGAGCAGGAAGTGGTGCGTGTAGCGGCGGCGGTCCAATTAGAGTTAAACGCTCTTATCGCTTTGATGTTATTAACTCAAGTATAAAAACTAGCAACTCGACCCTTTCGGCAAACTGGATGGTATTTCGATGTTATTATGTGTCATCAAAACGTATCAAAAGTTAGGAGGCTACGGGGAAAAAAATAATTAACCTTGTGCGGTGGATAACTGACCATATGCCATTTAAGCTCTACGATTTAAAAGTAGTTGTAAATAGTGTTGTTGTCTGATAATTTTATAAAAGTACTTAGTTCGAGTATAGGGTTAATAATATTATCGTTTTTAAAGTGTATTCAACTACTTTACATCCCAAAAAATTGAAACAACTTTTTTTTTTGTAAAAATCAACTGATATCCTAAATCCTTAGCCAACTGGTTCGTTTGTATTACGTCATTAAATCGCCACGTCGCGTCGTCTCCAAATCGTCGCCGTCCCGTTCCATCGAGAGTAAAGGTACGCGATGAAGACTGGGTGCAATTTGGTGTGGTGAAGGGCGCTCGTTTTTGCCACGGGAATGTCTCTCGGGCCGAGCACATTTCCAGCTAAATAGGTAACTGCTCGTCATTTTGTGAATAGATGACATAAGTCATGGAATTTTATTGCCGTTAATTAGATCGAGTTATTATTTTTGGAACGTTATGAATGTTGATTGTAAGGGTAAGTTTTGATGAGAATTAAATAAGTTGTAAAGTATGTGTTATATTATCTGTGGTTTCCATCTTGCTAGGTAAACGTTTTTGATATTTAACATTCACTCTGTTAACGTTGAATTGTTTAGTAAATATAATATTATTGGCATACAATACTTTAAAATCAACTAGCTAAAAGAATTTGATAATAGTAAAACTTAGTAGTTAGTATTAAAAAAACATACACACATGCGATTGTCCGTCCATTACCCGTAAGAAGACGGTCTACTGTCTACTTGATAGACGGCACAATATGCGGCGGCGCAGCGGACGAGGTAAAGAACGATCAGGGTTGTCACTTGATATTCATTTAATACTGAGAAGTAAAACATTACTTCAATTAGAATTGCAGCCATGTTTTCTAGCTAGAGGCTTAGGCAGAGACAGTAACACAAAATACATTTAAGATGTGTTTATCCGTTGAAAGAATTTGGGACTCGAAATATTTTTTTTACTTAAACTTGCATACTTCGCTGTCGCAGCGACCCAAGAAATCACCACCTTATTCTGTATATTGTAAAATAATCATTTTATAATTTGACTTTATGAACTTTGAAAAAATATATTTTGAATTTAATTTTGTTCAACCCTACTGCTTTAAAGTAGCCCTTTATCATTGAGCTGCGAACGTCGGCATAGGGCCGCGGGCGCAGGGCTGGCACAAGGTGACGGACGACATAAAGGGACCACATAATATACCTCGAGGTCTCTCCGATACGGGATTAGACCCTTACATCTATTAAGGGCTATTCACTCCCTGAATTAGGTTAAAAGCGTGAGCTTTTTTCAACACATTTGAAGTTCTTTTTAAAGCGATTGAATGAAGTTTTTAAGTTTTTTTGCATACATTAACGCTTTTATTGTATAACATTTATTTTTATTGTGTAACCCTATGTCAGATAGAGTGAAAAATACGTCAAACTTTTGGTGCATTTAGATGCATTTTTCTTTTATAATCAAAGTCATATAAATATAGAACACATAGCTTTATACACACTTTGTTAATCTGTCCATACACAGTACTACATGTTTCGTTGTAAAGGTAATACTGGCAGGTGTAAGACATGTAACTGCAACTGTTGTGGTTGAGGGGTTAACCTTACCCTCGTGTGTGAACAGCACAAACCAGTCTGAGGTAAATAGATCGTTAACGCTTAAAGTCAAGCAGTTAGCACTTAACAAATTCTTTCATCGAATTGTTTTATCCAATTTACATACAAATAGCACATTTTCTTGCAAATAAACAAAAAATTATGAGCGATGTTAGTCCATTTGGGGACCAATAATGTGCTAACTGCGTCCCGAGACCATATTACCGACACTAAAACATAGGTGACATTTTGAAGGCGCGAATTATTGCAAAAAGCGCGCTGGTTGAACTTGTAATGGCGTTTAATTAAAAGGACAACGCCTGAGAAGGCTGCGGAGGACAGCGTCATCGAGCGGCATTAATAAAATTGCAATGAATGTCAATGCAATTACAGATACAATAAATTGCCGCATCGCAGCGCCGCCGACGGACTAGACCATGGTGGCGCTAGTGGACTTATTATTACTAAGAATTCGTTCTACAGGACCACAGCACTAACTTCAGTATGGTTTAGGAAACATAAGATTCAAACTCAGTCTCCTATTGGAAACATTTTTAAAACTTTTAATTAAGTTTAACGCTGTGTTTAGAGATGGATCACAAATATAACAATAGTCATATTGGACCTTAAAGTTGTGTTATCCTTCTTGATTATACGGTATGGACATGTGGCGCTATGCAGTACAAACGGCCGACAGTGATGGCGAACCCTGCCGGCGAACGACATCCGGCGAGTTTGCTTTGTGCGCGCCGCTCGCCGCCGACGTATCGAGTGTCTTAAATTAATTTTCAATATTATTTTTTCATAAAGGACCTCACCGGTCAGTGACTTGCACAGGTGCATTATTTACGAGGTCAATTCGCTACATTATCATTATGAAATTTGTACTGTATATACTCCATCGATTTCTAACCTGAGATTGTCGGTTTCTTAACTAAGAAAATACAATTATAAAGTAGTTACATCAGAAGATATTCTACATTTCCTTATCAAATAATGCAACAAGATTATGTCACAAATATAAATCTGACTAAATTATGTCTTACTTTTGACAATTTAATATTGAATTACAAAGATTGTACAGTAATTGAAGGGCAAAAATCAGAGCGCCATTAGCGACGTGTTCACCACCATAACGGTGGGGTTATTATTTCTACATTATTTTCAATTTATACCTTAAAAGGCAACCAGCCGGGCGGTGCGCCTGCGCTGCGCTGCCAAGCTGTGTAAGTGATATTTAATAGCTGCATTTATTACCAAGAAATCAGGTCTAACATACTGATATAAATGAAAATACGCTTTTCAGTTATATATCCTTACTCTTGAAAAAATATCACATTTTGTCGCCTTCCAACAATAACAATCCTATGTTTCGCAGCCTCTATCTTTAACCAATGAGCTATTGGCGCTTATACTGGACAAGTCAACGTTATTGGAGAATGGTAATATTAAGGGTTTGTCCCACCACTGTCTGATAGAGGCTCAGATAGCTTAAAAATGACGTCACTGTCAAACAAGGGAACAAAATCCGATATTTCCATTACATATTTTACATGTTGGACTGTAATCAGACAATTTACAATTTGGTGACACAAGCCCTTAGTAATCTATTTTAAATAATTACATTAAAATAGAATCTATTAGTCAGATATAGAGAATACAGAACAAAGGCGTGCAGGAGACCTCGCGCCACGTCTTTTATAACGAGGAATGGAGAGACTGAGGCACTTAGGAAGAAGTAATATCCTCTTCACGTGCGTCCTTTCCTCCATCGTTGGTCACTTCGCTATTTCTAAAAATCCATTGGCCTCTAGCTCCTTTACTACCTTATAATATAAATATATATTTAATGCATACGAATATGAACGGGGTCTATATATTTTTATATTTCCTCGAAGGCAGTCAGTCAGTGAGACAATGTAATGGCGAGAGCGATCCGTAACTGTTTAAATATTTCATGCGCTCGCGCAGGTTTCGAGGAACAATAATAATAATCGTCGTAAGTACACTGAATGGGAAATAAATTACAACAGCGATAGTGATGTTCATACAAAGAACAAATGTGTATCGATATTGCGCATAAAAAATATAGTTCTTAGTTTTCCTCTCCGTAGACTTGTTTTTCTTGAAATTACGAAGTCGTCCAGTGTTTGAATCGGGAGCCAAAAGTCGATCCGAGCGATCTTGTACGTAGTGCGAACTTGTGCATACAGAATTCCGAACAAGTTTACCTATATTTTCAGTTCAGAACCAGGAAGTACATATTAATGTGTTCTATACGGAATACGTCGATAGTTAGACATCGATAATTTCGGAGTCTTAAGCACATCCTTAATGCCGCCCGGGGCGTTGTGCGTTTCATACGCGGCGCAGGCACACACGGCCGCCGCCCGCTTATTAACTGCTTCGGCCCGCCCTAATGCGGCCCATTACAACCAATATGCCCTCCACTAACAGCTAGCCCCGCACTCGCACAGTTATTAAATTGACATTAACATTTTACACGCACAGCGATATTGCCACCGCAGCATCAGCAGACAATGCCAAAATAGCAAAGTTCCTAGAATCTAAAACATGCTGCCAAAAAAAAAAACAACTGCCTTTACCTATAACAAAGATTAATCCGACTTTCGTATATGATAATCATTTTCTTCTATTATGCGGTTTTAGCTTATTTTTATTGAAGAATTAGATAATCTAGTTAAGTTATCTGATGGTTTTCGGTTACCACCGGGGCCTACAGCTAGCCCATCTCTTGATCCTCTACTGTTATCTATTACCTGCATTAAAATGCACGACATTCAAGGTTATGTTAAAGTGTTCTCTCTGCATATGTATTATTCTAGGTTCTGGCATTACGTCACCGATGTCTGACGCAAGTGCATCTAGTGCCATCTATTGGTGGAGGCCGACAGAATTCTATCCTGTGAGTCCGTAACAATATTGAATGATTTATATCACGACTGCTCCTCGCTTGTTGCCAAACGATAATATATTTAGGACAATATTTATATAGAAAATTACCAGTTTACTGAAGTGAAAGGTGGGAAAACTGTTCAAACGCGCATGTGGGTGGGCACAAACAGTGCAAATATTATTTCTAAGAATATAGGTGCATTAACATGATCGCACCTTGCTGTATACATTACGGGCAATAGAGAAACTCCAGGTGAACATTTTTGCAATGCTTAATCAGACAAAGGTGTGAGGGCTATTAGAATACCAGTTTCGCAAATCTCGATACAAACAGAACATATTATGAACGTAGTCCGCAACTGCAAAACATGCACGCGATTGTGCTTTATGAAGACGTATAAAGTTATGGCGTTTTATGACGCTTTACGAGCGCCGGCGGGTCTTTGATGTAAGGCTGCAACCTCATTGCACCACGAAACCCGTTTGGTCTTTGCACATTTATAATATTTAAAGTGTTTTAAAGTTATGAATGCACGGGTTATTGCCGTTACATAAACGACATAAACTATTATTTGATTAAAATGCTGGCAGTCTTTTGTTTTCTTTGTCCACTTTTCCTAGATAGCGATAAAGGGCATATTCTTTTATTGTGGTACAGGCTGACAGCGGCTGTATCAAAGTTTTTAAAATTCCGAGCACGCTTCTCGTACATTAAAATTTGCAGTTTGCAAGTGCGACATGCGATAGTAAACAGACGCGTCGAAAATTACCTGTCCATAGTCATTTATGTAAATCAACTTTTGTTCTTATAAAAATCCACTGCTTATTACGAATGCTTCCAAGAAAATTGTTCAGAAAATATGTTCCTAGAAATGCTTACATAACGTATTCTACAGAAACTGTAACTGTATTAACTTATTTCGTTGAGTAAACTGAGACAATACAAGTGATTTATAAACGTCACATAGCTATTGTAAAAAATATGGATCTAACTATATCTTATAATAGAAGTTATGTACTATTCTCAAATGTGCTTTGACCGGGGTTTTTGTATCGGTTGTTTCGATGTTGGAGTCCCATCAATATTCGTAAAATCGCTACTAATATTATAAATACGCAAGTTGGGATAGATGTTTGGATTTTTATTAGAGTTTGTAGCCTACACTGCTGAGAAGATTTAGATCAAATTTGGTTTAGACGTAGAGCATACTTTGGAAGAACACAGCCTGCTTGCTTTTGTTTCTTTTTGTTCCACGCGGACAGAGTCGCGGGCGAAAGCTAGACTTGTATAAAATAAAAAAACCAATATTTTTTGTAAAGTTTATTCAACATGTAATTAAAAACTACATTGTCTATAACTTTCATGTTTCATACCTTATCACAGATTAAATAAAATGGTGGGGGGTCAGCTTTGCGTTTAGAAATACTGTAATATTGTGCAAATATATTTCACATCTCTGTAACGTACAAAATTTACGAATATACATTATATAACATGCGTTCAATACGTATAATATATATTTAACTATTTCAAAGTATTAAGTGTGTTTTTACTAGTAATAAGATTTCTATGTGACAACTACTATAGACTAAATAAAGGTGCAATTTCATTAGTAAATAACCTTTTAAATATTCGTGCAGGCTTCGCATACAGGCTAATAATTTCAATAAATTATCTAGTGAAACAAAAGTATGGACTATCGCTGAACGCATGCGGGCCCTCACGACATAAAAAATGTAACTCAAAATGGCGGGTGTAATTAATTTCGTTATAAGTTCGTTCTAGAGAAGGTACTATTTTTTTAAACGAGGTAGTAAATATAACATTTTGGGTACATTTTTTTAGTAAGTGGTATAATTTAATTCGATATGGTACACCCGCCATTTTGACTATCACATAAAAATGGTTCTCACGTACGAGGACAAGAAATCTCTCGCACTAAGAGTTATTTACTAACGAAATGCCGCAAGGAACTGTGCAATATCCCTGTTAGTGACGTCATAACAATAATAAACAATGATTAAGAGTGAAAATGATAAGCTTATATGAATTAAAGTTTGTTAGAGCCTGTCCCACTACTGGCTGATAGAGGTTCAGATAGCTTAGAAAGACGTCACTGTCAGATAGAATACCAAGATATTTCCATCACATATTTTACACGTTGGATTGTTATCAGAATATTTATAATAGTGGAACAGACCCTAAATATTGTAAATTGTACAATTGTTAAAAGTCAACAAATGTAAATTTACGTATTTCAATTGGATTTGAATTGTTAGTTATTTTTAACAATAACAGGTATAATGAAGTTGTCAGTATATAAACCGATAGTTTTAATATATCTGTGTATTTGTACATTAGTATTTTTATTGTGCATTTGCAATAAGGCAAAAAACTTCTATATGCATACAAAAGGTATAAAATGTTATTGTGTTATTATTTTAAGGCATTTCTAAAAGTCGTCGGTTATTTCAGTCACCATAGACATTGTCATTATTGGACATGTTAGGTGTAATCTATGGTTTTTTATTTACTCTATGGAGGACATTTTATTGTTTTCGTGACATTTCAATTATCAATAACAATGGTTCAATAAATAACAAAGTGGCATTGACCGACAGGTGTGGCATTGGCCGACAGGTGTGGCAATGTGGTGTGGCATTGGGGTGGGTGTGTGGCGTGGCTAGGAGGGCACCATGGCACGGCTGCGCTTGGCCTGCGCGCCCTGGCGGCGGTTGTGGTTGGCGCGAGAGGACTTGTGCTTCTCCTTGCGCTCCCTGTTGGCCACCACCTCCTTGTCCTGACCCTGGCCCCGCGCCTTGCCCACCACGTCCATGTTTCTGGAATATTACATTAGAAATAAATACTTTTTAATAACAAAACTGGCTTTATTCACATGATAATCTAAAAATTAAAACATTTTATTATTTACATAACCTAAAACTGTTACAAAGGTTAAAACCCAATACTTAAATAACAACAAAGGCCTTCGCCATTGGATAATAATTACCGTTATGATGCCAATCTCAACTCTGCTGCTATTGGCTTGTACTTTTTGTCCCTTACATTTTTTCACCCCCAAAATTATATAGCGTCTAAATATTTAGCCTATAGCATGTAAACGTAGGGATTTTAAAAAAACAGAATTAATAAAAAATATGCAGTGATTTCTTAGATTCTACATAACAATTTGTTTTTATAGTATTATAGTAGTTAAAAGCATAAATATCAATAAATAAATAGGATTTTTACTGCCACAAAAACACTACATAAGACATCTAATACACAAAACCTTAGAGGTAGTAAAAAAAGAAATGTGGCAAAAGGTGGCAAGCTCAGCTAATGCAGGGGCGGCGCAGGCCGTTACTGCGCTGGTTTTTAGTTGGCTCTTTACACGTAAGTATTAACACATAAGTAGGGTGAGTTAACGTAGACAGACATTAAAATATAAAAGTAACAAGGTATGTCTGACCGTGGCGGCTGACGCGCTCCTCGCGCTCCCCGCGCCGCGCCGCGCCGCGCCTGCCACGCCGCCTCGCGCCGCGCGCGCACCTCCTCGGGGTTCACACAGAAGTCTAGCTTATTCCTACTTGCACTCGCTACTTCTTGCTCCTTCTGCGTCTCCTCTTCTTCTTCCTCTGATTCAGTCTGTGAACATTATTACTGCCAGTAAACAACACGAAAATGTTTGTTAGAGCTTGTAGCCTAAACGGTTGAACGGATTAAGATGAAATTTGGTATGCATACTCACTTTTGTTTTTTTTTTAATGCCACACGAGGAGTCGAGGGTGAAAGCTAGTAAAAAATAAAGCAACGTTAGTAGTGAATGTGTACCTCTGGTCTCTGCGCGAGCACCCGCGGCGTCACGAAGGGGCGACGTGCGTCCTCCGCCTCCGCCTCCGACACGTGCGGCGCCTCCGCCTCGTACGTGTCGTCGTACTCGTCCGAGTACATCGCCACCTCGTCGCACACCAGGCTGACACATCATGTCTTAATTATTGTGCTAAATATTTTAGCGAAATTGTACAAAATAATCCAGTTGCTAAAGTTAACTTGTTCTCGATAAAAACAGACAATATATAGTAATATGAGAAAGTGTTTTTCCAGAAAATATTTCAAATTTACATATTTTAACATAAAATTTTTTGAATGGATAGATAGATGTTTGTTAAAGTTTGTAACTTCGAAGTAAAAACAACATAGTATCTCAAAACTTCTCAAGGTCAAAAAGTCAAAAATCGATTTATTTTTATTATTTCTGGTACAAATAAGTGTTAATTAATAATTCTATTCATTATTTTTTTTATTTTAAAGTTGGTTTTGATATCGTGTTCACAGTAAAATACTTCAAGAGTGTATTTCTATATAAACTAACGTAAATGAACTGTGTATTGACAACACAGCGACGCCATATTAGATAAGGCATTTGCTTCGACCAATAGCGTGCGTTTTAGAACTTAGCGAGGGAATTTGAAAAAGACACTTTTTAATTATTAAATTTTGCCACTAGATAAAATTATATTAAAAAAAATCTTTGCAGGAATGTTTTTATAGTAATAAAGTATATTTAAAAAAAGTTTGGTACAATTTGGCGTCACATGCATATTGCCTATTCACACTTTCATTTGTAACAAGAAATAAATGCAATCATTAACAAGACACAAAAAGAAGTACATTTTATATAAATGAGTATTTACCTGTACTTAGCGTAGATATCGCGGCTGGTCCTGACGTGGGCCTTGTCGTCGAGCAGCTGCGCGAGGTCCTTGTGGTGTGCGCGGCGCTTGCCGAGGTGCACGCGGCTGAGGTCGACGTCGTCGCGCGTCATCAAGTCGAACTCGTCGCCGTCGAACACGTTGAGGCGCTGGATGCCCGTCTCCAGGAACTTCTGGTCTACCACGTCCGCGGGGATGATGGGCAGGGACCGGTCTAGTGCTGGGAATGTTTTTAAACTATTTTTATGTAGGTACTATTTTTTTAATAGAAATGCTATCGTATAAATGAAAACGTACATAAAAGTTTATTTGTAGTATTTTTGGATTGTAGAAGAATTTTTTTAATAGCTATTTATATAGATAAGTTATAAAACCTATATATTTAAGTTACTAGCTGTTACTCACGACTTAACACGTGAAAATTAAAAATGATAGCCTACGTTACTCGATAATAACGTAGATTTTTTAATGGTGAAAGAATTTTTGAAATCGGCCTCCCCAGTAGTTTTTGAGATATTTCAATGCATATAAACATACAAATCTTTTCTCTTCATAATAATAAACACCTGTTACCTTTTAAGGGTTCTGCCAAATTATCTTCTAATAAGCTATTAATAACTCTCTCTGCATTAAATCCGTAATGTTGTAAACATTTCAATATAAAACCATCTCCTAAATGTGGCAGAATATCTTTAACTTCAGTAATTAAGGATTCCTCTCTTATATTATCTGGTATCTCGTTGTCTATGGTCGGAGCGGGCAGCGCGCGCTGCTCACTGTCTGCGCTCTCAACATGGCCGTTTGTTAAATTCGCGTTATTTATTAATATATCGTCAGGTAAAGGCTCCTCTAAATTAGAATATATCGCTTGTAATATAAAATCTGTTTTCACTGTATCACTGGTCATTTCACTAAGAAAATATCATTTATACATTTTCTAAAATAGTTTATTAAAGGCTAGTCCCACCAAATTGTTTGATAACAATCCAACATGTAAAATGCGTGATAGAAATATCGGATTTTATTCATGTGATTGTGACGTCATTTTTAAGCTATCTGAGCCCTGTATCAGACAGTGGGACCGGCCTTTAATGTTTTTTTAGAGTATTTTTTCTTGATTGGAAGTGTTTAATATGTTTTTACTGTTAAAATAATGATAATAGTGATTCAAAGGATACATGTCGGGGTAGGCCTGCCGCAGCAGCTCCAGGTCGTCGTTCAGCGGGTAGCAGAGGTGATAGTCTCTGATGAGCAGCTTCTCCGCCAGCACCTCCAGAACCAGCGAAAGAAAGTCTTCCACATGACTTGCTATACTACCTCTGGATAATAAAATCAGTTTAAAATGTACTTATTTGGAATTATCATATTTATACAGCTCTAGCAATAGAAACTTACATATATCTTATTTAATTGGTTGGATATTTTTAGAATTTGTAGCCTAAACGGCTGAACGGATTCCGATGAAATTTGGTATAGACGTAGAGGATAGTCAGGAAGAACATATAGGCTATTCATTTTTTTTTTATTCTTCACGGAGTCGCGGGCGTAAGCTAGTTTTTAATAAAACTTACTCGCCACTGAATATATTGTTCTTGTAGACGGCCAGCATCTCTCTGAGTATGTTGATGAGCTCAGCGCGAGCCAGCTCTAGGTGCCCCTCAGTCTGCCCCGCCCCCGGCCCCGCCCCATGCGCTGTCTGCCCCGCCCCCAGCCGCTCGTACAGCTGCGGTATGCCGTACTCGTACAGCTGGACTATACTGGAACATTACCTCACTAAACCTCACATACTCACACTGTCAAATTAATACGGAGCAATCAAATTTATATATGAAGAACAGAAAATCAATGCATATGCAATCTTAATAGGTTTAATTATGCGTACCAACTTTCAAAATAAAAAAAGCATTTCGCCAAACATTTAAAAATGGATAGTAGAGAATATAGCCGAAATCAATAGAAATAATACATTTTTAATGTTATAATCAGACTTACTAAAAACAGTCATGTTTGTATGATCAATTTAAACACAACCAAAATAAATCCATAGACAATGTTATTGCTAGCCGACGTGTCAATAATTCCTCAGTCCCATTAAATTCCGCTATACACAGATAATATAGTTATAATAAAACGAGACTCACGTTAAAATTAAATTAGTTTTCCTGTATATGTGCACCGCATTGGGGTATGTCTCTATAAATATCCTGAGCGTGAGCGCGGTGTCCAGTACATGCAGGACGAGGTCCTGAAGGACGTCTTGCGTCAGCTTGTCTTTAGTGCTACCTGAGGGCCGCCTAATTTCGCTGAAGCCTTTGAAAGTTTCAGGAAGGTTAAGCGGTTCATCACTGTCGTAGTCTTTATTTACTTGAAGTATTATGTATTTGAAAGCCTTGAAAATATATAATCAAACATTTTAATAAATAAAATAATATATAAATATTAATTATTGCTAATCCAAATATGTGTTGAATGTGTTACTATCACAGCCGGGTTGGTAGTCAATTTGGTTTACATTAAACATAAAAAAAATCTTACTTTTCGCTTATATACTTTATACAGCATGTTATGACATATAAAAGGTTAAAGTTTTAATTTTACTAATATTATAAATGCAAAACACTAAGGGCCTGTACCACCACTGTCTGATAGAGGCTCCGATACCTTTAAAGTAATGTCATTATCAGAATACCAAAATACCATACTTCCATAACATATTTTATACTCATAAGAATTGTGGGACAGGTCCTAAAACCGCCTAATGGATTTAGATTAAATTTGGTATAGGTGTAGAAAATAGTGTCAAAGAACATATAATAGTACATTTTAAAAAAAATGCTGAATGGACGTAATGTTCGCGACAGCTAGTTGTTAAAACATACCTCTTTTACGAATGCTATAGCCGCAGCTGTGTCTCTTTCATACTGCGGCTGTAGCCTGAACACAGCATCTAATAGCCGAGCCACATGTTGCTGGTTGTCAACACCATACGTCAGACATATATCCCATATCACTGGCACTGTGAACACAAACCTGTCATATACCAATGATGCCATATATTCTTTGCTCATCCAACATATCTGAAAAAAAAATCCATTGTAGCCTTTATTAAAAGAAAGATTTAAACAGTAAGGTTTTCCATAATTAAATATATATATATATATATATATATACAGTAAATTTATGTATGTAGTAAAAAATTTAGCAACTTACTTTACTTTCTTTGTTCGTAATTAGTCTACTAAAAATAATAAGAACCAGTCTTCTGATTTCCTCATACAATTTCTGTACATCTTTGTTCTCGTGCGGAGGCATGTATGGGGGACTGGCCTCTTGCAGGAACGACACTAATGCATCCATACAACTTGTGTGATATAATATTGTACTCCAAAACCTGAAAAAGTAAAAAATTACCAAAGTTTATTACTCAATATATATATATAATATTTTTGTATTGAGTAATAAACTTACTAAAGTGTGTTGTCAGTTAAAAATAAAATTGAAATGAAACCAAGTGTTAAGATGTTTCATCAACAAGAAAAAAATAAATATTTTTGTGGAACAAAAGTGTATACTTCCTAAAATCTTTACCTATGATGTGGTAATGCCAGCAGAAACTTCAGATCCTCTAGATATACTTTCATCTTCATAATCCAAGCATCAACTGCTCCTAGCACAAGGTTGCTGCTGGAAGGTGGCCTTTCATATGGAGGAAATTTTCTCTTCTCCACCCAGTATGTATCCTAAAATATTTATAAACACCGTTTTCATTTTTTTATTATTAAATACTGACTGCAAGCCGCAGTTTCTAGTCGTTTTAATATTTATCTAATTTATTAAAACAATAATAAGACTAGGCCTTAGGTTTCTATTAATATTAACAACAATACAAAAATTATTATGAAATATCAAGAAATCTATAAAATTAAACTTACCAAAGCTTTAATGTTTTGTACAACACCGTCATTAGAAACAGAGAGTGTTAATTTTTCAACTGGTAAATAGTCTGGGTTCTGAAAAAATTGCAAAAAATTACAATATGCTTTTGATTTTAGTCATTGAAAACAAGTCATGTTTAACTCTACTAAACACTTTTTCTCACTTACAACAAATTCTACATATATGTTTGTCATGTTGAGACAAAAATGTTCTGAATTAATCTTTAAATTAGGCTAAAGTTAAATAAATTCGTGTTTCAATTAGATTTATAGCTTACGACAGCAATATCAAAGTATGGACAAGTACTTGACATGTTTGACATTGACGTTTCCAATTGACATTGACACTTTGATAGACAGCTGATTATGACTACGACACATTGCTTTTATTAAAAGGGATTTTTTACGTAATAGATCTTACTTTTCATTTTCTTAACCTACGTAAACTAACTTCCCCTACCATAAATTGACATAGTAATAATCGAATAATATGATGAAACATTGTGTACATTTTACAAACTTAAAATGTATCATGAGAAAGTCAACAAATCCCAAAGGTAATATTTTAATGCAGCAACATTCGATAATTGTCAAAGTCAATTTTACCAACACAAACAAAAACAAGTCAGTCAACCGATGATGTCAATTTGAATTTTGTTTGCTGGTTTTTGTTGGTTTCCTGCAATAACTTGCGTTTCTAAGATTTTTTTAATGCAGTATTTGCCAGAAAACCTTCTGTAATAGAAATTGTACAACAAATATATTTTATGAAATGACCAGCTGCGATAATGAAAAAATTCGGTACAGACCCTAAAGTTAAGAAAACACTAATTAGAAATTATGAAGAAAAAGCAAAAACCTGCTCCCGCAACCACGATGAACAGACCAATGCTGTACCAAAACAAAATCTTCAAAACAGACATACTCATAACGAGAATGAACTTGGCCAACCAACTTTATGTTCTAGTGAGGTGTTAGCTAATTATTTGACGGATGTTACAAAAAATCCACCTCCACTTCAATGTATCGAAGACAAAAATGTTGATAAAGAAAAAATAAATGCAAAAGTGAGTTACAGATACAAAATTTAGTTAAGAACAATTGCCTAATCAATTAAATCTGTTATTAAAATTAACATAAAAAAACTATTGTAGTGACCACACACACACACACACACACACACATCTTGATTTATTCTGAAATTAATTTTTATCACTTACGCTTATCCGCAATTGAGCTTTTGAAATTTGGATTTCTTTATAGTTGTCTGAAGTAGATTTAAGACCAGTATGTCATGTTGAAAATTAATTATGATATCTTGATGTGTTCATCTCAATTTTATTAAGAAACCTCTAATTCTTAACTATTATAGTTAGCTATCAGTTTATTATAAATACTTTGTTTTTTCAGATGACCAAGAAGTTAAATTTTCATTTTAATGAAAAACTATATAAGAATTTAGTTGAGCTAAACATTAACGCTGAAGTTCATAAAGCAAGGAAGGACAGGAAGCCTCTGAAAGCAACTAAGAGAGACCTCGAACCAAATATTGATGATTTCTGTGAAGATGAAAAAGAAAAAGATGTGCCACCTACAATCCCTATCCCTCCTTGTAAGTTTAAACCTATAAGAAAAATGGAGAGTGGACAGTTACATAAATTGATGGCTTCTTTTGAATTATGACAAATATACTATTCTGTACTTTTATTTGGTTGTTTTAATTTTATCATAGTAAAACTACAATTATTATAAAATATGGTTTATATTACTGTAGAAGTTTATGACAAGAGAATAAAATGGAAGGGTATTATTTTTATTTTTCTACAAATGAATTAGGTACTAAAATGTATTTAAATGCAGCAACATTTGAAAATTGTAACGATAAATTAACCATTTCCCACTTGCCCATGAAATATAAAATCCCGTAAATTGAGTAACATTATGTGAGATTTGTGAACGCGCCGCCGCCACCCGCCGCTGCCGTCGACTAGCTCTCTCTCGCTCTTGAGGAGATGTGAATATACCCGTCTCTTCTATCATCCACAATTTGCCAATAATTTTGTTTCACTCAGCTGTTTCAGTCATTTTCTGACACTTGCCTGTGGTGGTCGTGTTCTCAGTCCCAAAGGGAATTAAATTGTTAACTATATTTTTTCAATTGAAACTGAAATAAAGTCACCATGGCTGAAACAGAAATAATATCTAAAAGTGATAGTAATGATCAATTTTTTGAGGGCGTGGAGAAGTTAATAGAAATATGGTTTACGCCGGCTAAACAAGCAGATTTGAGGAAAATTACACGGTAAGTGAAGAATACACGATTAGCACCCTTCTTTTTACCCTCGGCGGTAATTTATAAAGTCGTTTTTATTATAAAATGTTTATTCAAGATATTTAAATTTGACATGCTACTTGTCTTTAAGTTTTAATAGATAACAAAACTTTATTTACGTAAGGGATAAGGGTTAGTTTTTCTATCCACATAACAAGAACACTATGATATAGCGGCAATCTTTTTGAGATGATTATGTTGACAATGGAAGGTTCTCGAATCAGCTGTTGGGCGAGGTAGGCATGCGTAGCGGAGTCCCGGGCTCGTTGTTTGGCTGGGAGACGCCGCCGCAAAGTCCCGTCGCTAAAATGGGACACATGATTGCATCCTAAAAATCGTATAGGAAAATATGTACATACGCTTGTCTTAACATTAATTCCATTTTTGCTTATATAATTATATCAAAGAACAACGTGGATATCCAAATTTTTTATAGCAGCGCTCTTTGTTTCATTTGGCTTTTGTAAAATTGAATTTAGGAAACTTTTATTTCACTCAAGCTTATTTATATAATTAAGTAAACTTGATAAATACTTTATAAGCAATAATTTTGTTAATTTGTTAAACTGTCTATAACAATGGATTCAAGTTTTTGTGAATTATTTTCATAAGTACAAATATAATAGATTTTTTTCAAAATGAACCTACAGTTCTGTTAAAAGATTTTTAAATCATATCTTTTGAAGTAAGCAGATTGGTTTGAGATTTGGAACCAGTTATCAGATTGAATTGCTTCCTTGGAATCAGTACATCAAAAAACTTGTAATTACAGGGGAGATTGGAAAGTTTGTGAACCTGTTTGGTCTCCCTGAACAGAACAGGTTTTTGGCAAAATGAATGTAACCCATTTTTTTAAAAGATTGATGCATGACTTAGCCGAGAAACTTTCAATATTTAAGAGACATTCAAGTAAAGAATAATATTGTTTCAAATTTTTCCTTGACTTCTCAAAATAAAGTAATAGATTAGCTTACCAAATGTAATGAAAAAACAATTTCCTATACTTCTGGGAACATGCTATTTGTGGATCTGAGTGGAGAGGTGGTTGAAGAATAGGCTTTGGTAAAATTATACTTTTATATTTAAAATTACAACTGACTTATATTACTTGTTGCAGTCAACAATGGGAGAAGGTGCTCAAGATAGTGCGCTGTGAGATCATATCCTTCACAAAAAGCGAGCAAGTTGACGCATATGTACTAAGGTAAGTGAATCACTCTTACATTCCGATATTGTCAGATTTATTCCCAGTATTAGACTGTACAGTTATAGATAATTTATGTACAGTCAAGGACATATATTTCATACCCTTTCACAATTAAATTAGATGAAAATTAATATCAACATTATCATATTTCATACTTCATATTTTACTTTAATATTATAGAGGCGAAAATTTGGATGGATGGACGTTTGTTAGAGTTTATAGCCTAAATGGTTATACGAATTTCGATTAATTTTGGCATATATGAGAGTGGAAGAACACATAAGCTACTCCCTTTTTTTTAATTCCACGCGAATGAAGTCGCGGACGAAAGCTAGTGATTAAATAACGTTCTTATGGTGACTGGTGCTCCGAAGCGGGAAACGAATTTGATTGTATATTATCCCGCGCGTTTATTCCTTACGGATATTGTATCTGTTAACATGAAATGGGTGAAACATTTATAGTTTTATTCCTAATTTATTATTTTGTCGCGACATGTGAATTAATAAAAATAACGCATTTTAATGTATTCGCGATTTGATCATTAATTTATTAAATGTTATGGAAATGTTGATATTTTATAGACAGACTAAATTTAAATTTATGATTCTTTGTCGGGAATAACATGTTGGTACACTAGCTGTTGCCCGCGGTTTGATCTGTTAGTGTATTTGTAGGCCATATATATGTTTTAGCCGTTTAGGAGATAGCAATAGTCCATATAAATATTCGCATTTATTACAATGACTGTATTTTCATGTCGATATCTATATGTGCGCGTCGCGGCGGTTTATTCTGTGTGAGGTGCGTTAGTATAGTATTTTGGTATCAAAATGAAGAAAATATTAATAACACTTAAAAATAGAAATGTTTTCTCACGTGGACTCAATCTTCTCGGAATAATTTTATTATAACATCTCTTCTCATATTAAAACTATCTTATTCAAAGTCATATTTTATTCAATTTGCTGATTATTAATTACCGTCTGGTCTGTTCACACACTATGGCTTACATAGGTGAAAAACGCGTGTAAAATGTTTATATAGCAACAAGATATAACTTGATTAATTAATTTGTAGAATTTCAGCTTAATTTTTGTAATTAAAGCATATCACAGGATATGAGGTCATTTTCGATTTCAGAGAACATTCTAGAATATTTATTACATTATCTACGTCAACAATAATAGATATGGTAATTAAAAACAACTAAATTTAAGATACATCTGTAGCAAAAGGTCGGCGTGTTGCCACTGATAAGATGTTGATAAGATGTCACGACATCGCATCATGGTGTCTCAGTTAAATACAACTGGGGCTAATGAGATCCCTGTACACTTCCGCTACCGGCTTACTGATGGTACTTACATGCTAACTTTGATTGAAGTATTCAATACTAGCTTTCGCCAGCGAATCCGTCCGCGTGGAATTAGGAAAAAAATAAAGCGTTTATGCCTAATTTCTTCGCGATCCGCTCAGTTTAGGCTATAAACTCTAACAATTCGTCGACGTTAGCCAAATTTGCAATTTACATAGTGTTTAATGTTTTTAATTGTAACTGTGTTTTGAAACCATCATTTAAACATATTATAATTTACACATCGGAGCCATTAACTTTATATAGTAGTCTGTTCTCTTTAATTATAAAAATCCCCTTTAGTAAATTGTAGTAATCTCAATGACGTGACCCCCGACCCGGCTGTTGATTACGCCACGTGTCCGCTGATAGGGAATTAGTAAACCTTTATCAGCAATGGTCAGAGGTTATCACTAGATGTAGTAAACTACGCTGAACATCCACCATAGATGTGTTATCACTGTTGCTAAGTGCTGTCCGAACATCACAAATTGATTGGCTCACAGTTTGATAAGTTTCGTGAGGTCAACGTTTGTACCTTGGACTGTGTTCCTTGTTGCGATAAATTAACAATTTTATAAAGACCTCTATAATTATCTCTTTAACTTCAACCAACAATCGTCTGCTGTTAACTATAATAACTTTACATCTTAAAATCTAATTTAAATCATAAATATGGACTATTTTTACTTACTTAGCCCTCAGACGCGGGAGCGCTTTTATAACGCGCGGTAAAAATCGAACAAATGATGTAATGAAATAGAACAAATGCATTTCCATGTCCGTTTATACGGCAACTCTTTTGAAGAGCGACAGTTTTCTATCGCACATAGTTTTTAAGTGATTTAAACAAGAGTGATTTTAAAACGCTCGTAGAAACGAGAACGTTAGAATGGCGCTAACGCCGAGAGTTAAAAAAACGCGCCTGCGAATGAAGGTTAATAATGTTGCATCGATGTCCTCAATTACTAATTTCGTTTTAATGCCAATAGTCATTAAATTTGATGTTAATAGTAAATGTTTAGAAACGACTTTGTTGAATAACACAAATCGTCTATAAAGGCATACGTAAAGTTTTTATAGCCGTGTCAACCGCGAGAACGATTTCCCTCCCGCATGATGCATGCACTTGTCTATTTATGTTGCGCTAAAATTAAAATATTGTCTACACTCGTATTCTGTCTAAGATATAGATATAGTATGGTGACACAACATGGCGTAGTTTTTATAACTGTCGTAAAGTTTACGTTGATGTAAACAGAATTAGCAATTTTCGCCAACGCACGCTACGAATGGTTGAAGTTATAGTTTTCATTTTTGGTCACAGTGTGGCTAAATTAACAAGCTTTTAATTAGTAACAAGTATTCTGTGGTGTATGTAGACAGATACAGCTTTTTTCATAATTAGAGCACCAAAATGCTTGCTGTCAAACTGATTACTCAGTGGAAGTTGCGAGTCGGCTGCTCTTTTCGACATTCAAGTTTTTCTCTTGTTCTTAATTGTTGTGGAACAGGTTTTATGATTTAAACAATTTTAAAATAATTTCATGTGACATTTTATGTTGTGGGTACAAAAAATCAATAACGATATCAGATAACGATTATGATTTTACCTTACATAAGAACGTTATCATCTCTGTCTACGCTGTCTATGGAAAATTCGTCAGCGATTTGACGCGCGTTACGTGACGCGTGACGCTTGATTACGTCACCCAGATGGCAACTTGCCACCACAGATAGTGAAAGCTAATGTCGATAAAGTTCATTTGAAGTTGATATTTTCATGTTTTGATTATCAGGGAAACTTTGTCATTTGTTTTTGCGAAGTGACCGCTCTAGACTCAGATATTTGGAAATATCTGTGAATGTGAATAATTATATTTTCATCTTAATAACTAATAATTAATAACCTGAACATCAAGAAACACACAAATGTAGAAAAAGTGCGACCTTCAGGCTTAAACCCGCAATGTGATATTAACGCATATGACGTAAAACTAAATTTGATGATCAAATAATTACGTCTTTTATTTTTTGCACATACGAGTATATAGAAATTTTGACAATATCCATGACGCAGCTTGGCACAGAACGTAGTGATTCTTCTGATTAGAAATGCAACTTTAGGGGCTAAAAATTAAGAGTACTTTTGCAGACAACTAGAATAACGTATGGAGAAAAATAGGGTTGTCTCTTATGTTACATACAAACCAGTACATAATGTAAAATGTGACATAGTGAGTTATTAGGCGTTAATAAAATATTTAAATAACTGTTGAAGCAATTCAGAGAATTTTACTTCATTCTGAAAGCATTATTGAACGGGTTCACATAATAAGTGTTGAAAACGACGTAACATCCGTTGGCGTAGGTAAACAGACGCGAACTAAACCCCTCACACCACACTTCACATCATACCTCACACCACGCCTCGTGTCTCCTGTGAGAAGTGGCCACGGAAACTGGCTCTTGTATGTCATTTGACGCTTTGTCAGAGCGAGAGCTTACATATGAGGTGTAAAATATAAGGGGATTTGAAATTTATTTTAGATGATGTTATGATGGACACGACACGAGCAGGGGCGTGACCCTACGCACGCCGCTTTACTGCATCACACACCAGGCACACTCCAATAAGGACTTTATAATTACTATTTCGACATAGATAGTTTATAAAATAGTTATTAAAACGTGCAACTGAAAACGGTCTTTATATAAACAGTTTTTTCTCGATCATCAGCCAGATTATTCTGCTATATGTAGCGAGTGTTTAGTATGATTAATCTTTGAAAGTGGTCATGTCATCTTGTTCTTTCTCCTGCGTACCGTACAATCATGTTTTAAAAAAAAACATGTGATACACAACTTTCGGAAATAACTAGTCTATAAATATCTAGAAGCGGGAATCGAACCCGCAAAAATAAACCGTACAATCACGCTCGATGTAGGTCAACGTGAAATATTATATTAATACTAGGTCAGACCTGTTACACTGATCATTGGACGAATGTTTGTAAATAACAGATCTGATGACAAACATGTCCAAACGGCCGCGACCGCAAGCACGGCCGCATACCAGCGTGGGAACTGGTGGCCGAGACGTATTGTTACTGACTTCCGATTACATTTCCAAGACAGTATTTACAACAAGAATGACGATATAACGTTCATTGTTTACCAACAAATGTTCAACTACAGCTTCAAGCAATTTAGGTAACCATCGTACAGCGACCGTAGCCAGGGAGAGTTATTAAGAATAGTAAATCGAGCTGAAAAGAATCACGTCGTCGCTGCTACCGCTATCAATTCAACGAATCGTTGATAAACAAGTTGATAAACGAACCATAAACAATGGTGCACATGACGCGACACGCGGCGCACCGGGATGAAGGTCATACACACATACAGACGCATTAGATGGAATATTTTTACATGTCTCAATCGCAAGTTTCGGAACGAGTTTGGATGATTACGTTTCCGCATGCAAATAATGTATAGAGAAGCCTCCAAAACTGTTAAAACACAAACAAAGTTTATGGAACGATATTTTGTATTAATCTGATACGACAAGACCATAAAGGAAATAAAAAGTAAGGTCTATTGATTCCTACGTCTAAAAAGTTATATAATTTTAAACAAAAATATACATAAAAAGTAATGTTTGTTCTGATGCTGAATCATATGATACTATCACGATATGTCACATCAACGATCGGCATTGTGGGGCTATATTTACGAGCACTTGAGAACAAGCATCGTTCACACGTCTTGAGACGTCCCCACCCTGCCACCCTGCCGCGGCGGGGGCGCCCGGGTAAGGTCAAGGTGCAAGGCGCGCATGCTCATTGCACGTTGTCACCGTCTCTACCTCGTCACGGTCTCGTAAAGTGACGTGACGTACCGTATATAGAGTGAACGATTAAATAAAGCCGTAATTTTCTGCCGCACCAGGAAATGAAATAGTAAACATTATTCGCAAATTTAAAATTATGTGTTGTGTAAAACTAGCTTTATTATTACAATTAGTAATAATATAATAAGAATCTGTAAATGCTACCACATCAATATTCATGAGATTTTTTTAATGTTCTGACACACATAACTTATCTTGATTTATGAATATTGTTATGCAATTATATAGTTTGGCTTGAACTTTTATCAAAACTTGTTTGATTCGCGTCAACGGATTATTTTATCAAATTTTTTTTTAACACATTTCATATAATTAAACGAATATTGAAATAGAATTTGTAATAGAGAAATATTGTTTTTCTTCAGAGTTTATTCAAACCTATGAAATTTTAAAGTAACTACAGTTCACGCGTAAGACGATGTTGATTAATCTGAAAGATCCTTGCCGAATAGTACATCGGTTCAAATGGGATAACAAAAACATGTCCGGCGTTAGCGTGGGCGCGCAAAAAGCATGGCCTTCGGTCACAAGCCGACAAGCGAGCGACACGATGATTGGCCTTAACAAACGATCTCCAAGGCCGATCTCTCACTCTTATGTAACACGAGCCTCGGGCCGGACCATTGTCGGACATAAATGTCTACGTATAAAGATGGACTTTTTTTGCAATGCTATTTGATGCGAGCTAAACTTTTTGGTGCTCTTTTGTATTGTCTGGATTCAAATTAACATGACAAGAAATATTCGTTTATGCGCAGTAATTTACGACGCTCCTGTATGGAATGAAATTATATTGGGAAATGTTTGTTTGCCAATTGCATGTCGCATTTGATATATCTTTGTGAACGCTCACTTCCCAGTGCGTTGTCTGTGATACATTAAATTATGTAGACATTAGTTTTCTATTGTAAATGGCGATTTTTAACTATTACATCATATCTTACTATTGTAAATGCGAAAGTTTGTATAGATGTTTGTTACTCTCCGAAACGGCGTAACGTATCTCGTTGAAATTTGTCTCGGAATATATTCTGGAAGAACACAAAGGCAACTTATAAGTCCGCCGTAACATTGGAAGATCCTGGCCATTTAAAATTCAGCCAAAAATAAAACTCAAATGCTTCGTTTAATTTTATTGATGAAAACAAGAACTATCTTTAATTCTACCAAAATTGAGAAATGTCTTTTCCCAAGTATCAATAAGTAAAAATGCTTTTCAAATCGCATCTGTTATCGCTTGTTATCGTTTATTATTTATTTTACATTATCACAATTAATTTTAAGCACACATTTTAATCAGCGAGGTTCTGTTTGCTTAGAGAATATGTTTAAACATCTCGCTACATTTCTATACATTTTGCATTTAATTTACAATATTATGTTAGTAAGATAAATTAAAAAAAAGATTGTTAAAAAACTTATTTTTCATTGTGTAACATTTTTATATCTGTTTCTCGTAAAACCCAGCTTTAAAACGCTTTGCAATGAAAAACGCGTGTTTGATAAAGCTGCAACTTACATATACATACGTACTCGAATATAACGTAACATCGCCATTTACAATGTAATAGGCTATATAATATGCATGTCAATATAATTTAAAAGCCTGGGAGGCTCCGGAGCTGACGAGCGCCGCCCGGTAGAAGCTTCCAGAATGTAGGCAGCTGCATACGGCTGGGGAGACCCTGTATCGATCGGCACCTGCGCCGTGCAGCACCACCCATCCCCCTCGCACCCCCACCCTACCGCAGCTCTCTCACTCACTCTGTTTACATGTTTCGGTGCTTACCCGATCTGATTGTTACAATGTACAAATTAATTTTGATACCTGTGTTGTTTCATTGTTCTTTTGCGATGTTTTTAAAACGATTGTTAATTGAATGCTTGGAGCAGCAATGGTTACCTATTTGAAGCATTTATTGTATATTTATATTAATTAAACTCCATAATCTGCAAATATGTTTAATGATTTTTTTTAAAATTTATCTTTACAGGGGGCTTTGTCGCCAAGTAACGATAACGCCCCATAAATCTAACTCTCAAAAACTCAGTTATCCAACTATTTTCTTAAACAATTTTTAATGATAAATGTACAAAGTATGTTTGTGCAAATCGATTTCAAATTATTTCCGCTTCTAATTTGTTGATAATTCGAAATTCTCAGTTAGTGACGGCGATTGTTTCACTTAGAAGTCGCGTGTTTTAAGTTGTATGTGCACACAAAGCCGTAAAATTCACCTATGTATTATTTGCATAGTAATATTGTGTATTTTTCCTATCTAAGAGATTTATTTCCTATTTTTATATGTACATTGAAATTGTACAATGTAGTTACAGTTTACTGTCTATTGCGTTGTAAATCAATATCGTACAAAATCGTTATTTGATTTACGAGCATGGAGGATGGAGTGGGCGCCCCCCTGCGTCCTGGTCCACAGCCACCCCTCACCCCCCCCCATTACACCTGGCTGCGCCTGTTGCATCTCATCTGCACCACGCCCAAACACATTCAAACAACAAAACATAAATCTTTTAATATACAGGGTTTATTATGAATGTCGTTAGAACCTCTTCGTAACGACTCTCTCGTAAATGTCACGAAAGTATTTGTGATAGACCCTTACATAAAAACCTTTTAAAAAGTCTCTAGTTTAATCATTTTGCTGTATATTTTACTAGTAACGTATTTTAGCATTATTCCATTCCTCTTTGACGCATATTTCAGTCCCTCACTACTTACAGGACTTGAAACATATTCAGAACTTCTGGTGTAAGCCGTTCGCATGTTTCAAGACGATGCTAGTATGTAAGATACCCGGTGACAGCGCCTAATTCCGCCTCTCTATCTCAAGATATCCGTGTTAGCACAATGGGGACACATTGATAATTGCTGTCCTTGACTATGCAAACTGATTACATGCCACCAGTTATTCTGCCCTTAATTGTTTATTTATATAACAAACATAATATATCTAACGTTGACTAAGTTAGGGCAACATGTTCATAATATTTATTTATATGCTGTTATGTAGGATTTTTATGTGCAAGCAATTGTAAATTATTGCATTTTGTTATGTCATTTAAATTAACTTTACTGTCGAGATAAGAATATTTTGTTAATTGTCAGATACGTCAGTTTTAAGTATTCTTGCTGATAATATTTCATAAAGATTGTGAGATGCGTGCATTTTGCGGTAATTCCGATCGCCGAGTGATCTCTAAAAAGTCGTGTATTGAGGTCAATCGATAAGGCGTTAGGTTAGTTATCCCACTTCGTGTTAGTGCTAACTACTAATGTACCGTGAACACGACCACTTAACTATTGCTTGATTTATGTCAACTTACTTACTGCGGAATAAGACTTATATTTCAATACTGTTTTTGAACGGGTTTAGTCAGATTTTGATTGTATTAAAATGACTAAAAATATAGCTTTAATGAATATATTTCGAGTAATAATCTTATGTGCTAAGTATTTGAACCCTAATCGAGTCAGGCTGTTAAATAAAAGTTTTTTTATTGATCTTAAGAACACTCGCTTGTGTCTTCATAACACCCATGTGCTAATTCGTGTGTGTTATAATATAGTGTTATTCTATTCCAGTGAGAGCAGCATGTTCGTGTCGCGGCGGCGCTGGATCCTGAAGACGTGCGGTACGACGACGCCGCTGCGCTGCGTGCGCGCCGTGCTGGCTCTGGCACGCGACGCAGCCGGACATGCCCGTGTCCATAATGTCTTCTACTCGCGCAGGGAGTTCGCACGCCCGCACGCACAGCTCACACCACACGACAACTTTGATTCAGAGGTCAGTCATGTTTATATTACGTGAATCGATGTGCTCTGAATCATTTCAAATTATCAGCTAATAGATTTGAACCGTTCAGCTGCAGTTCACGACTCAACGTGATGTAACAGTGGGAATGAGCTGCGAACTGTTCATCATGAATTTATACATCTATGTAGGTACTTTAGGTGATCTGTGAGCCGGTTCTGATCTGCTTCATCCATTCGAACCGCAAACTGATTGTCATCGATTTAATTTGTCATGTCTATAAAACAATGACTTTCGTACAGTATTAATCATTCAGTTTACATTGCTTAATGGCAATACGTTTATCAAATTGCTTTTGTCATAAGTCGTTAAGATAACTCAGCTATTTTAAACTTTTAAATATAATTATCACAATGACACGTTTGTTATCAGCGCGCAGGGAAGCTGGCTTCAGCCGCTTCTTACAAAGTTCACAATCTATTGTCTTATCTAATGTTCCGCATCTACACATAATTAACATTTATTGATAACACGAAAAGGAATATTTAAATGACGGTTCCAGTTACATCACTATGTTACTTTAAAGCTAAACTTACACTTTACATATTTAAGTTAATTTTCTCATTGTAAGCGATATTTTGTGTTTTTACGAGAATATCTTTCAACCTAAAGCGGTCTGTTATCAGATTTATTACTGTACCCCTCATTGGATTAATAACATATCTCGTAATGCATATAATATAACTAACTATGTTACTGTCTAGAATTGATAAGGTATTAAGTACATGTGTCGATAGAGTTAGTCATGCGAATGCACTGAAAGTTCACTCGTGTGCCTGATACCGCATGTCATGTCTAGATTACGACCTTCGTTGCTCTGTAGTGAATTACTTTATATCGTAGGTATTCGGTTCGAGTCTCAGTATAGGGAAATTATGTAAATTATTGTTTTTAGAATTTACGGTTTTTAAACCTTTCGGTAAAGAAAACGAACGGGCATAGTTCCTCTTTTTAACTGACTTCCCAAAAGGATGAATGTTTTCAATTCGTCTGTAAGTTTTTTAGTATTTGTATTTGTGTCGCGAGCAATTGAATTTATACAATGTATGTGACATGTGGCTGTTACACGCGTATGGACTACATAACTATTGAAGTATCATGTGACTAACCACCGGCTATATTAAAAACATAACAATAAATAGTTCCCTTTCTGTTAATTACGTGTCATTCATTATAAATAATGTTTTAAAATATTAACATGGTAAATATGAAAGTAATAAATACCTTTTTATCGTTAATCAAAGAACAATGACTGTAAGCGTAGAGAGGTCAATTCATTCAAACTAAGTTTATCTTTACACAACTCGTTGCTTGACGCGTGCTTTGCTATAACTATTACTAGACATAGAACTATATGCAACTTAGGGTGAGTTGCACCATATCGCCGGTTACCGTTAAAGTTAAAATTATTTGAAATGGTAATATTTGGAATAATCTTAAAATTTACTAAGGATGAGTTACATCAACTAACTATAAACCTTAACCAGCACATTCCCGATGGTTACGTCTTCGGATGTTCATGATATTCGCTACACCAGTTTTGCGCTGGTCAAAATGACGTCATATTTGACACTAATCATAACCGCCCGATTTTGGGCGGTTACAGTTAGCGTTACGGTTAGTGTCAGTTCGGTAGTGTCAACTGTCACAAGCTCTTATCTTCAAAAGCACAAATAATGGAAAAAGTAATGGAAAAAGAAAATATCTACTATTATCCTATACGTAATCCAGAAGAATAAAGTCTTGCGTGCTCGGAAATAATGGATTTCCAAGATGGAACTCGAAATTTGGCCAAACATTCAGTTTGGACAAATTTCGAGTGTCTAAGGCCATAGCAACAGCGCTTGTCCCTTTTCTCTTATTTAAAAAATGTCCTCTATAAAAGGTCAATTTATAATATGCATTGACAGGACAATTTATAATATGGAAAATAAATAAGATGCATTTATATTTGTATAATTTTATTGCTTCATTTTTGCTACATATTTGAGTAGTAAAGTAAATACAGTTTCAATAATGGCCCAAACTAGTTTATTTTCACAAGAGTTTGCCATTTTCTCCATCTTCGTGGGCAAAAAGTTTATTTCACTATAAAATACCATGCGTATGATACATAAATATAATCGGCGAAACATGAATTTCCAAACATTTTAATTTACGTAAATGTCATTCTTGACACCAACTTGACACTTTAGTGACATTCAGGTTTAAATGTTTCCATTGTAAAAACGAAAAACACATAAAACCTCTGTGAGAATATGTTTTTGCACTTGTAACCCTATTATAACTTTTACGATAACCAGCGATTTGATGCAACTCACCCTTAATGATTTTAAGCGTGCGTCTCCACTTACCATACATGTTGACATGTTGGTAAAAGCTATACGTTAAATATAATTTAATATAACAATGTTTACTTTTAATTGTAACGTTATTTTGCTAAATAAAGTGCACGTGTATGTAATTATTGATTAGTACTGTAATCATAAAGTGACCTCTAATTTATAAAGTTAAACAACTTGGGCTTTTTAGAACTCGTTTTATCGACCACTAGCTGTTGCTCGCCACTTCGCCCGCGTTAAATTTAAAAATAATATAAAATATAGTCTATGTTACTCGCAGACAAATTACCATTCTAATGGTGAAAGAATTGAAATCGGCCCAGTAGTTTTGGCGCGAATCAAATACTTACAAAAATACAAATCTTTCCTCTTTATAATATTATTATAAAAGTATAGATTAAATATGGTAGACGATAATGCATTCTACAGTGGAATATGATTTTTTTAAAATCATGTTTTATAAATTACTTAGTACTGATTTACGTTTTCTTTTTACTTACTGCATTGTATATGAAGGACTCGCTTTATATCTATTTAAATAAGTTAAATAATGTAAAACAACACACAAATTGCAAACATCTTACGACATATTTACGATGAGTTTTATTCGTGTTTGAGGTAATTTTATTGCATTGTAAATGTTACTGCGGAGGATGTTGAGATGCGAATAGTTTTTGTAATTTGCAATGCGACTGGAAAATGTAGATAGAATAAAATAAGTGCCCAAGTATTTTCTTAAAGATGTGGTCTAAAAAATAGCTTGTATGCAAGTAGCTGGTGCTCTGGTACACTTGCCACCCCCTGTACATATAGCTAGCACATTTAATTTTGTGACAGTAGTGCAAATAATTTGGTGGAGAGGTTGAGGGGGACGGTACTTGCATATGTGTTCTTGCCTCTATATTAACATAATATTTTATAAGGGTTGGAGTCGTTTGTTAAGTATTTGTAAGAGTTATTTAGTCTATAAATTATTTATCTTTGCAGGTAGAATTGCTGGACTCCTTCTTCGGGGACGGGCGCGCATATATCATGGGTCCGGAGAAGGACTGCTGGTATCTATACACACTGCTGCCGCTGGAAGGTACGCACTGTCCCTTTGTAGTATTATCGCGTATAACATTTTATTCATAGTTAATAGAGATATCTTACTACTCTCCAGTCTTTTTAAATGCCATTTGTTAATCAGAAAACGCTTAATCTTAATGTAATTAGTGTACTTTTCCTTATAAAAAATACAAAATACCATTTAGTTTTTCCAGAGAACTGATAACTTAGGATCAATGGTTTATCGCGCGGCCGCAGATGTCGCTGCGTGACTCACACCACACGTTCATAATGTTGTATACATAAACCCTTAAATATTACGCAATACCGTACATATTTGCTCTGCAACAAATGCAATATGGGAATCATTAAAATGATCAGATTTTTTAAACTTTTAATGAAGAAAGTTTCCGTTCGGAAAGTATTGTTTCCTCAACAGTTAGTGTTGTGTGTGCAGGCACGGTGGCAGCGCTGGAGAAGGAGCACCGCGAGGCGAGCGAGGCGGGCGCGGGGCGCGCGGCCGGCGAGCCGGACCAGACCATTGAAATCCTCATGTCGGACCTCGACCCCAACGTCATGAGCATCTTCACACGCGCGCACAGCGCCTCCGCACACCACGCCACCAAGGTGCACACCACACCACACACGGGCCGCGTGAACCCCACATGCAGCCTATGTACATCATAGTATAAAATTAGTATTAATATAATAAATAGTGTGTAATTCCCCGCAGGAATCTGGTATAGACAAGATAATCCCCGGCATGGTGATCGATGACTACCTGTTCGACCCCTGCGGGTACTCCATGAACGGCGTCGCTAAAGATGTGAGTACAACCTTACAGTGCTTTATGTCCTCTCTACATCATACGAAACTAATTGAATGGTTAATGTTTGTTGTCATGCGATCAGAGGGAGAGCGACATACCGTCAGTAAGTCACAACCAAGTATTCCGTATTAAAGTTATTGTAGTGTGTCTTTCTTTTTTGTATTCGTTTTAGTCGTAAATGATGTGATGTCAAATCATTTTCTTATTTTGCTGTTTCTTTTTTATGTAGTTTGAATAGAAATTAAATTTCACAAGTTACAATAGAATTTATAATAGTTTCGTTTAAAGGTAAACGATGTCCGTTATCGTGTGATGTGATGTGAGTCCCCCCCCCCCC
>NW_013526027.1:3480861-3500409 GCF_000836215.1 Papilio polytes
GTTTTTGTCAAATTTATTTCTAATCCTACTTGTCTACTAGCACTGTGTAATGACTGTATCATGCGCTCTAAGTTACCACCGGATTCAGATAACAGAACCAAGTCATCTGCAAACCTTAGATGACTTAGGTATTCTCCCTTGATATATAAGCCGCACTCTTTCCAGTCTAATTGATTTGTAATTGATTCTAATACAGCAATAAATAGTTGTGGAGATAATGGGTCCCCTTGCCTCACTCCCCTATTGATGTCGAACTTGGGGCCAGTATTTTCCAATTTGACTTTACTGACGCTGTTGTTGTATATGTTTTTTATTACTTGTATGTACTCACTTTCTACTCCTTGTTTACTTAATGCTTCCCATATACTTGTGTGTGAGATTGTGTCGAATGCTTTCTGGTAATCTATGAAGGCTATATAGAGCGGTCTCCGGTTTTCTTGGTACTTTTCAATGATAAGTTCCAGAGTGTGTATGTGGTCTATTGTTGAGTATCCCTTACGAAAGCCAGCTTGTTCAATGGACTGTCTCTTTTCTAAAGTTTTAGATATTCTACGATTAATTATGGAAGAAAAGAGTTTGTAGACAGCTGGTAGAAGGCTTATTGGCCTGTAATTGCCGATGTCATTGGGGTTTGCTCTTTTATAGAGCAGAATTATAATGGATTCTGACCATTGAGTGGGTGTATTAGCAGTTTTTAGAATTAAATTGAATAAATAGGCCAGAGGCGATGCCAGTATTTCGCAGCCGTGTTTAATTGCTTCATTGGTCACATAGTCTGGACCTGGGCTCTTCTCTAATTTTAACTTCTTAGCTGCTTGTATGATTTCTAGTTCGTCAATATCGTTTATATTATTTTTTTAGACTTTCGTGATTGTTATGTCCTTCTTGTTTGTTATTTTTCAATTGTTGGTTAGCGATTAACCGCTAAAATCTCTTTACGATATATTAAAAATTGCTACAGAATAGCCATAGCCATTATTAGACAGTTTAAATTCCTGGCCTTTATGTAGGGACATGAAAAATGCAGTAGGTAAAAAGTTTAAAATCAGATGTAAAAAAATACCGTATACTACATTAAGAAAATAATAGAAGTTGCCCTAATGATCGCAGAACTTCGAAAGAAGACGGCACTTTGAGAAGAAGAAAAATAACAAAAAAGTGGTTGGAAAAACCTTAATTACAATGCAGATATTTTTAAAAAAAAAATTGACATTTCGCTTGTAACATTTTTTTCTAAAAAGCTTTTTGTTCATAGATCTTCAATATATTTTATTTTTGGATACTGTTTGGTTTATTTTATACCAAAAGATGGAGCTTATTATAATTTTGAAAACAGTTTTATTACATGTCAATACATGTGTAAACTTTATTGACTTAATTGAGAAGCAAAAGGTTAGCGTGGTATGGACATGTTATGCGACGAAATGATGGGGACATAAACCTGAAAGTGTTAAGATTGAATGTGGATGGAAGAGGAAGACCGCAGAAAGTATGGATGGATTGTGTGAAAGAGGATATGCTTAAGAAAGGAGTGGTTTCAGATATGACGGCTGATAGAAATGTATGGAAGAGCAGCACAAATTGTGCCGATCCTCCGTAAGGGATAAGGGCAAGTTGATAATGATGATGACAGGTGTAAACTTTATAACTGATATAGTACCTTTCAGATAAAGTAACGATGATAAAATTCTAGTTTTTTTTAATATGTATTTGAAAAGGAAGTTATTGGTTCTTTAAACAGGTTTTCCCAGTTAAGGAGCCAAGGCGATATTGATGTTCTTTAGCATACATAAACCTCGTAAATTTGATTTGAATCTTTTCAACATGAGATTGTATTTGTCTTCTTGATGATTTCAAATAATGAGCTTCTAAGACGCTAATACGTTAAAGATAATTTTTAGTACTCCTACATTTTCAAAATTCTTACACTTATAACAAATCCAAACTTTTTCATCCATAATTTTAAAACTCGTTCTAAGGTTTTTAGATGTTTTAATGTAACCAGGTTAATAAAAAACATTTCATATTTAATTTTATTTATTCATAGATAATAATTCCCTTAACCTTTGATTATTATACAAAACAGTCCACAATAATGCTACCGTTATTTTTATATAAAAATAGTTTCATATATAATTGACATCGTCATATTTTACAATTATTTTTAATTTTAAAAGTTCTTTAAAACACTTTGGAATTAATAAGCCTCGAAATAATTACTTTATTTGACAACATGTCTAAATTTCTTTTATAAAAATATATTTAAAATAGGAAAATATTCACTGGAAATATATTATTTTTGACAAAACAGAGATCACAGTTTATAATAATAATTGAATATTCGAGTCCAACATTTAGATATCACAGTACACATTTCAATTACATATTCAATTTGGAAAAAATAACAAATTTTATATCACTTTTCTTACAACATAACATACACCAGTTTTAACTAACAATAAAGCCAACAAATAAGATATTTTTACATTTGTTGTACTAAAAACAAGAATAATACCGACTTTTCTTGCCCAAAACACATTAATATCGTAAGTTATTTCAGTCTGTGTGGTATCAGTGTTGTACGGCGCAGGGCGGGACGAAGCCCCCGAAGCGCGCCTCGAGGTGCTTCGCCACGGCCAGGCAGAGCGCCTCCCGCCGCGGCGCCGCCACCACCTGCAGCCCCAGCGGCAGCCCCGCGCTGCTCAGCCCCAGCGGCACCTGCCGACACCACACAAATACACTCTTACACTCAATTAGAGGGGATATTTTAATTCATTTTCATAGTTTTCCTGTGAGGTCACTAGATGGCGCTATAAAAATAGGCGCAGCATTTGATCAAATATTATTCATTTAAAATATTAACGTAATTTATAGAATGAGATTTGTATAAATAGTACTTATTTCGTTAATTATTTTTTGTGTAAGATTTGTCCATCGAAAATTCAACCAAATCCCAAAAAATAAGAAAGCAGTGATTTTAGAGGCGAAATTAAGGAGTGCAAATTATAAGAGAAGAAAACAACGTAGTTATGTGGTCAGTCACATCCGGAGTGTTTTACAACGCATTAGGAGCAGGGAGCAGGCAGCAGGGAGCAGGGAGCAGGCAGCAGGCAGCAGGCAGCAGGCAGCAGGCAGCAGTGCGGAGCAGACCTGCAGCGCGGGCAGCCGCAGCGCGTTGAGCAGCGCCCAGTAGGAGAAGTTGAAGGGGCGCAGGTACAGCGAGTAGTGGTAGGGCGCGGCGGCCGGCGCGCTCGGGAACAGCAGCACGCCCTCCTCCCCCAGGGTGCGCTGGAACAGTACTTAACATTATGAACATATATGTATGGAAAAAAAAAGGTGGCACTACTTAAAAAAAACTACAAACTTTTCACTATACTTAAATGACATACTTTAAACTAGAAACAAAATAAATTTTGATCTCTTATCACAGATAATTAAAAGTTCATTTTATTCGACATTGGAATAAAATGAAATCTAAATCGACTTATTAGTACCTTACATTCAAAAACAACAACATCTACACCGACGAAATGATATCGCAGTCAATTAAAACTAAAAGTAACACAAGGAAAAAACAAAAATGTGACTTTTTGACATTGACAGTTGTTAGTAAAATGTCATATCTGGTTGAAGTCAATCGGGTCAAAGACAACATTCGTCTATAGTTATGTTTATTTTTAAGTTTGTAAGTTAATATTCTTACAATGAGGTCCTCCCTGAGGTCCTTTGTGGTCCTGTCGGCCCAGTCGCGGTCCACTGCGGGCAGCACCTGCTCGTCCAGCAGCTTCAGGATGGCGGCCAGCGTGTACGCGGACACGCCTACCACCTGAAAGAAACAATACTTCACTCTCAGAACAGTTATAACCGGTTAACACCAGTTTGAAGTAGTTTACACCAGTTATAACCGGTTCAAACTGACTTACAGTACATTAACACCGCAAAGATTGAAAATGAAACTAGAAAATTTAATTTATTTCAAAAGAATAACAATCTACACTGTTCTATTATACATTATCCCTAACTTCTCAGTAGCTTTTTCAATATACCATTTATGATTTGCACCAGACCAATAATTTAGTCGAGTACTGAGTAATTTAGTACCTAAACGTGTCTGAATATTGGAGAATTGGTCTAGTATATTTAGTTATTTAAGAAGTAGCATATCAGTAAATTGGTGATGGTCGATGTTGCAAGATGTGTGACCTTTTTAACAAGTTCCAGTATTCCGTTGGCATGGCCGTGGTTGTCGGTGAGCAGCTGCGGGAAGCTGTCGGCCTCCAGCGCCATGGCGTGCCGCCACAGCGAGTACATGTGCCGCAGCCCCGGGTGCCCGTACTCCCGCGCACCCCCAGCTCCCCCTGCACCATCCTCCCTCAGCGCAGACAACACCCTGCAATAAGACAATATTGTATATATAATATGACGGCAATCGGAATATTTTTTTGTATACTTTATTAAAATAAAAACATAGTTTTTTTTATATTATTTAGTAGCGAAATTTAGTAATTAAAAAGTGTATTTTTTTATAAACTCGCCAAGTTATAAAACGCAACGCTATTGGTCGAAGCAAGTTATATATGGGTTTAATCACTTTTTGACTTTTTGTCACTAAGAACCAATCAAATAGCTTGTTGTTTGACGTCACAACACTCCGCCACACTCCGGCCGTGTTTCAGTCACAAGAAAGTTATTGCGGTTTTATATAATTTTTTAGTTTTATGTTTGGTTTTCTTCCAAGTTTTTAATTAATTATAAAAAGCATGCATATGATTATGAACTTTTTGATCACTTATACTATTATAACAAAGCGTAAACACAGACTTCTTTGTTGCCTAAGATGTCAGCAATTACAGCATATTTTTTAAATAATTCTTTCTTTAATGAAAAGCCATATAGTTACGCCACGCTTTAGGCTGTATATTCACGCCATTAAACTTAGGGGGTAAATGTTTTGGATAAAAACCCTAAAGTGGGAAAGAGTCCATAAGTTGCTGCCAACAGCGAGGAAGCAAGATTGTTATAGTGTCATGTCATTTTGACATATGCTATTGAAAATTTGACACATGTAAACAATAAAATAAAATTTTCATAATTTCACGCGGACGAAGTCGCACGGGGTCAGCTAGTTATAAAATAAGAACAAACAACGAAAGCAGTACATTATGGTATTGTATACTAACTTGTCCATAGTTTGTCGCATATCTTTGTCTAGCGGACTGACTCTGAGGTCCGGCGCAGACTTGCAGTAGAAGATCTTTATATCCTGTCAATGAAACAAATCTTTTTAATGATAACTGAAATACATCCCCAGCTTACTATAAGTCCCTACCCCGGTTTGCAGCCTACCCTAAGGGTGACTAGGTCTTAGTCAACCACGCTGGCCAAGTGCGGGTTGACTTCGTAAGGACGTCGGGTAAGTTATATACATATGAAAATAAAAAATCACATTGGTACGGCGGGATTCGAACCCAGGAGCTGTTGAATTACAAGTGATGTGCTTAAACCGTTGAGGCACAGACGCTGTAACTTAATAACTGAAATAACATAATCAATATGTTAGGAAATAGTAAGAAACGGAAGGTATAGTGGGGGGTAGTTTTATAAAATACTTGCAAGATGTACAAAGCTCAGTCTGACAGTACATTTCTAGTCGTCACTATGGAACATTGTATAGTTGACTTTGTCGAGTATTGTTAGTATGGCCGATAGTCCATATTTTTTTGAAACCATTTGTATCGAAATATCTAAAAATAAAGTTATCGACCTTGATGTGATATTCCGTGTCGAGTTGTATCTGTAGTCGAGCGGAGTCTGTGAGCAGGACGTTTGTGAGCGGCGCGAGGTCCGCGCACCGCTTGCTGAGGACCCCCACTGACGCCATCGTCGGCTCCAGCCCCGAGCGCAGCGCCGACCCTGACACACGTCAATACTCAAATATAACTACATGTCTCTGAGAAAAATATAACATACTTTATAATATTTTACAGTCGTGACGACAATTATTAAAGAAATTATCAAGAAGCACACAAAGTCGTGAGTTCTTGAACTTAAGTTATCAAGTTTATGCATTGTGTTGTTTTTGTGTGTTTTTTTTTTCAATATATCATTGTTTATTATACTGAAATAACACTTTTATTACTGATAGTACACATGACAAAGACTTGAGGTTATACAGGTTGTAACATTTTTCATTCGGCGAGGATCCTTAGGGGTAACAGTTTAAGTTTAAGAAACAAAAGTTAAGAGAACTTCCGCAAGTGCACCTTTAAGGCTGGTGGTGCCGGCGGTGGGGTTGAGGCCGAACAGGCCGCAGTAGAAGGCCGGCATGCGCGTCGACCCCCCGATGTCTGAACCTGCATATTCAATACACATTATAGTGTCTATTAATATTGTGATATTAAGAAGAGAAGAGCAGAGAGCGGAGTGTGACCGACAGAGTGAGATGGGCGAGGCGAGCGCGGCGGCGAGGGCGGCCTCGCCCCCGCTGGAGCCGCCCACGGTGCGGCCCGTGTGGTAGGGGTTGCACGTCTGCCCGAACACCATGTTGCGCGTCTCCTGCCTGACACACACATAGTGAACAAACTTTAATTTATCTAGATCTAAAAACACACTCTTCATGTAAGATATCAGAAATCACAGCATATTTTTGAATTAGTTCTCTTTTAAGTATATATACCTACACTTATGCCACACTTTAGGCTATTTGTTTTCACATTATTAAAAACGGGAGTTAATAAATAACAAAAAAAAACCTGTTCGTGAGAAAGAGACAAACTACAAACCAATAGCAGCAAAGAATTAATAGCATGGTAACATTTCAGCCAATAGCAAGGCCTAATATGCAATTGAAAAAGGATAGTCTGGAAGAACACATAATATTATTTTTTTATAATTCCACTTGGACGTAAGCTAGGAACACAAGTGGTGAGACGCACTCACCACTTGTTGATCTCTGGCACGTTGGTGACGGCGAGCGGGATGGCGCCGGCGGCGCGCAGCAGCCGCACGCACTCGGCGTCGTGCGGCGCGCGCGCCCGCCGCCGCCGCGCGATGCCCAGCGTGTGCAGCATGCCGCGCACCGCGTGGCTCTCCTTCGCGGTGAACGGCACACCTGACACACCATCACATCATACACTGCCACTAATGTCACATTGCACACATATAACATATAAATTATGGCGTGCTGAACAAGTCCGGCGAAAGGCCAATCTAATTGACTTAAGGAGCTGAAGCGCAGCTTGCAAGCTGGAAAAGTATCATTGCTGAGACCGCCTCCACGATGTCAAAAGTCCATAAAAAGGGTTGTTTAGTCGACACATATAATATAAGCACAGAAGATAGCTGTGAAGTAGAAGTCAATCCATCGTCAGATGAAGGTGAATACCCTCCTTTTTGTTTTTCATTCACTCCCAAGTCAATTAAACATAGGTAATGAAACTCTATTTGTTGTTTGTGTAAAGCTGTCGCTTCGCCATTACGGCGACTTTAGGTAGCCACTTGTTTGTTTGCCACCTTATGATATAATAAATGTAAGCTATGTAACTGACCCAGAAATGGTTGATTCTCAAAGTCAGCCTGTCCAGCTTCAATCAATTTGTCGACCTCCCGCGCCTCCCCCAAAGCATCATCAAACCTCTCGTCCGTAACTGCATTTAATATCGGGTTAACCTAAAAATAATTGAAATAAATAAAGAAATATTATGTCTGTTTACAGATAAAAGAAATATGAAGTAATTTTTATGTTTGTTTTTACAAAACCAACGAAGGCCATCAACATAATAAATTTTTCATCCAATTACTACATATTTAATGCCTAAAACTTGTTTTCCATTTACACTTCACAGATTAAAAAACCAGAAGTGCCTATTAACAATGACATGGTAATTTATGCATGAATCATTTTTTGTTTACTTAATTTATTATGTGTTTAAACAAACAAAAAATGTTCTATATATCTTAAAATTATATTGATATTAAAAACCATTTATGCTTATTATTAAAACTAAAGGTGTGAATAAAAATCTTATTTTTAATCATACTAATATTATAAATGCAATAGTTTAGATGGATGGATGTTCGTTAGAGCTTGTAGCCTAAACAGCTGAACCGTTTTTGATGAAATTTGGTATATATGTAGAGGATAGTTTGGAAGAACACACAGGCTACTCACTTTTGTTTTTTTTAAATACACGCGGATGAAGTCACTGGTAAAAGCTAGTTATTAATAATTCAAATCCTTACATTTGAGTTAAAAAATAGTACCAATAAATATTTAAAAAAATAAATAATTTGGTCAAGGATGTATATGTTTCCACAATATGTATAAGTAAACAAGTTTTTTTTATGTCAAGTTATCATGAGATGAGAAAGTGGTCCCCAATATAAACAAATTCATTCAACAAAACCAAAGTATTTGTGATGGAAAATTTTTGTTGCAAACAAGTGGAAGACTACTGGTTTCATAGTTGTTTTTGTCCATGACTGGAATAATTATTTTAATGCTAAGTACATGTACTAAAAAAATGGTTGACTGAAATCAATTAACAAACTGGTTGTTTTTAAACATTCACAACAGAAATATTTGAATACAAATGTAAATTCATAAACTTGAATTATTTGACTAAATATGTTGTTAAAGTATGTTTATCTGTACAAATTAAATTGTGTGTCATTCAAAAGACATAACATATAATACTTACTATTTTTATTCTCTCAATACAGGCCTGAACTAATTCTTCCGATTTCAATTCTTTGTTACGTATCTTCGAAGCTAAATTAACAGCACTTTCAGACAGCATACTATGTCGCTTTTCTAAACTAGGGATCGCTTGTCGATGTCTCTCCCAATATAATGAGAATATAAAGTCTATAAACATGTCGAAATATGTCCGGAAAAGAAGAAAGATTTGCTTGAACATTTCGGATGCCATCCCTTCGAATATTTTATTAGGTTTTGTAGTTCGGAACTGCAAAAATATAATTATAAATTAGAACATAAATACTCTTTCCAATATTATCTATCAGACCGCTACTCAACGTGCTTACACTTTCTTTCCTTAAGTATGTCACTTTCACTTAGTTATAGTAATTTAAACGAAATAGTATTTATAGTAAATTATACGAAAGCAAAAATAATGTTTGCAAAACAAAACTTTTATTTTGTTTCGAAATAATCACTAATTGTCAATGTCATAATTGACGTCACTTCCGAATTTTATTTTACAGATTAAAATTATAACAAACTTGTTGAACTAAAATTATTCCAGTAAATATTGACGCTATTTTATTTAAGTTAAAATCATATAAAAACACCAACCAAACACTTACCTGTAAGAGCTTATCCTTTTTGCACTGAATGTTTACGACACGTTCACACTGCGTGGACATCGCACACGGAATACGTAAAAGTGCAACTCACTACCAGCTACATTACAACAAGAAACTTATGTGTTTACTTGTTTTATATTTTGTTACATTTCAAGTTTTTAAGCAGTAGGCTCAAACTTTTGAAGGACACGACTTATAAAAGTGGTAAAAATAATTATTTGAAATGAACATTTAAATCAGTATTAAATATTCCGAACCAGTTTCTGAGAAGAGTCTGTGAATTCTAATACTTACCATGTATATATTACGTTGGTTATTAATTTACTTTACGCAGAAGACAAAGCTGCGCGAATATGTAGTATATAAAATCAAATATCCGACACTAGGTCAAGTTATTTGCATAATCGCTTAATTATTCATAATGGAAATACTGCAGAAGCGCGCGGTTATTGACCTTATACAGTTTTGTTTTGCCGTCGCTTGCCTCGGTGTGTATCAAATTAATACAGAAATAAGCAAATCCAAATTCGTCTTGACTGTATTTTTTTTAGCATCAGTTCATAACCGCCGAGAAATCATCAACGCCCATTTAATACCAAAGGAACATAAATAGCAGGGTGTTATTTAAAATAGAAAAACTTTTAAAGAAAAAACTTGAATACTTAATTTATTTATTTACTTAATAACAAAATACATTAAGTTTTAACTTTACAGGCCATGATAGCTCCTCCGAATTCTTTCTCCAGGTATTTGGCGACGGCGAGGCACAGGCGGTCGTTGTGCGGTGCCGCCAGCACCTGAATGCCGATCGGCAGACCCACGCTGTTTGTACCCAGCGGCACCTGCACCACACCTTACACTATACTAATCTATATAGTGTTAATATTCTAACTATTTTGATATATTCTGTATTCTTAAAAGTTATTTGTAAATCTGTGCTATTTATCAATACCGTTTATCTTTATTTAAAACAATAACATTGTTGGGAAAATATTAGGAAACGGAAGTAATGGAGTAGTTTTATAGAATATTTGGCAAGGAGTGGCGCTCAGTTGCAGTCTCAGCTCTCAGTCGCCAATAAGCTCAGCGTTTCTCTAGTCGTCACCACGGAATGTTGGTTTTTGCGTTGTCGCCTTGGAGTTGAATTGGTTTTAAAGTGGTGTACAAGTGTTGTTCTATATTTTAAAGGAAGTCATTTGTGACGAAATATCTAACAATAGTTAGGATTATAGGTACCACCATTAACACAGAAATGAATCTTGCAGCTCGCTACGTCGCATTGCTCAATAAAGCTGTAACTCTAACGAACCTGTGTGGCCGGACACTTGAGCACGTTGACGACAGCAAAGTAGGAGAAGTTGAATGGTCGCAGCACAGCCGAGTAGTTGAAGGGCGCCGCGTGCGGACTGCTGGGCAGCAGCAGCACTCCGTTGTCACCCAGCTTGCCCTGCGATTACACCCTCAAATAGTAACCTACCCTTAGGAACGATCAAATTTCGTCAAAACTATACTTGTAATAGTGTGGACTCACGAATAGATCTTCCTTCATCTCCTTGGTGATTTTTTCAGCCCAGGCGGCGTCGACACTCGGCAAGTATTTCAGTTCAAACAGCCGCAGGATGGTGAACAGGCAGTGGTGGCTCATGCCCACACACTACAATATACGCCAACACTTGGTTTATTTATATCTAAAGAAGTCAGTAATTCTGGTGCGTAGTGTAACAAACCTTCTTGGCGAGTTCTAGGAAGGCGTTCGGTCGCTGGCCGTCCCCGTACAGCGCCAAGTAGTCGTCAGGCTCGCGCGACATCCAGTAGCTCCACAGCCGGTACATGTGGCGGAAGCCCGCGTGCGAGTACTGCTGCGGAGCGCCCGCCTCCTCGCTCAACTTGCTCACCACTCTGATAATAGAAACGACACGTTTTAAAAGTATAGAAAGAATGGATAATTCTACTTTGATATAATAAGATGAATGAGTTATTACCTCTGCATGGCGTTCTTCATCTCGACCCGGACTGGGCTGACGAGGCGATCGTTGGCCGACTCCATATAGAAGAATTTGATGTCCTACGAACAAATAATTGATAATAACTACAACATGCTTTCCATGGATGAACAGTTTACAGTACCATAATAATTCACCTTAATGTTGACATCCTTGTCGAGGTTGAGGAGGTGCGCCTTGTCCCCGGCGATGACGCGGGTGAGCGGCGCCAGGTCCTCCGCGCGCCGCGAGATGAAGCCCAGACAGAACATCGTGTCACCCTCGTCACCCTTGCGGAGATACACACCTGAAAGAAATACGTATCATACGGTTATTGCCTTGTAAGTCATAATTTCGCTCAATAACTTAATGAGATTACCTTTGATGCTAGTGATGCCGGCGGTAGGATGGTGTCCGAACATACCGCAGTAGAAGGCTGGCATGCGTGTCGAGCCGCCAATATCCGAACCTTGATTGCACAAAACATGCCATTATAATTAGTGTTAATGATACTTACGTTTTTTTAAGAAACATGTAACACTAACATAGGCTGATGGGTGTGGCATACGTGGCACAGAGCGCAGCCTCCGCGCCGCTGGAGCCCCCCGGCGTGCGGCCCGTGTGGTGTGGGTTGAGCGTCATGCCGTACACCGGGTTACGGGTTTCCTGCCTGATCGTTACAAACAATATGAAATAAGACATTTCGCCGTAAATTGTTAGCTCATTAGAAAACCGATAACTGACCATATGAGCAGCTCTGGCAGGTTGGTAGCGGCGAGAGGGATGGCGCCGGCCCTCTTTAGCAACAGAATAGCGTCGCTGTCCTCGGTGGACACGATGTTGCGACGCGACCACAGCCCTATCGTGTTGCAAAACCCTTTTATCTCTTGGCTTTCCTTTGTCGTAAACGGCACACCTGGGAAGTTATGTTACCTGTCAACTACGAAACCTTCTTAAAATGAGTTACGCACTCTCCTTTGAAGTATTGTTTAAGCTGATTGTATCTATCAATGAATTAAAATGTTACCCAAGAATGGTTTGTTAGCATCTTGTTCAGAGAGTCCGGCGGCGACCAGGTTGTCAACCTGCCTAGCGTCCTCCAGCGCGGCTTCGTAACGGTCCCTCACTATCGCGTTGATGATAGGATTCACCTGCATGTGTCATTTGTATTCTCATAAGTTCATTAAAATTGACGACAAAGAACTGAGCCAAGTTAATTTTATAAAGAAAAGACCGGCTACGTCTTTTAGATGATAAAAAAGTTACCTCTTTTATTCTCTCAATAACAGCTCGCACCAGGTCCTCCGACTTAAGCTCCTTGGCCTTGATCCTCCTGGCGAGGGACACCGCACTCTCCGCGAGGATGCTGTGCCTCTTGTCCAGGTCTGGGATTAACTGTTTCTTGTCGTCCCAGTACAATGAGAACAGGAAGTCTAACATTTTGTCAAGAAAGAGACGAAGATAAACGATTACAGTCGTTAGAATAGTTGCAGAATCTTTTGTTGACATTTTCTCATGAAACTGCGCTTGTTGGGTTGGAAGTCTGGAACAAATAATAACTATGTTGATTTAATGGCAAAATTTGCAGATTTTTAATGTTAAGTCAAAAAATGTTAAGATAGAATTTGTACTTAATTACAACAATTTTAGCTCCTTAACATTGTACAACTTTATTTTAACTAATATCACTGCTAAGTAACTAATCATACACTTATTAGTTACTTAGTATAATTATGAATAAGTAAGTACCAAGTACAGCTTGTGATGCACTCGACGGCGCGCCGTGAGGTACAAAGTTCGAGTCCAAGGCCGCGCCGTGCCACAAGTCAAGGCACAATTGAATTAAATATTCTTAACTTAAGTTTTTGTTTATATTTGTTAGAGCAAAATACATTGTGAACAAATTTGAAAATTTGAGTAGGTATAATATACTCACAAACTACTGATAACTGCTCGGACACTATTATCAGAAAGATAAACTGCATGAATGAATATTTACGAATGAAATCAATTGCATTTGTTGCTGTTAACAATTCACCTTTTAATATGCGATACGACAATCAGTCGGTGGGTCAGAGGATCACGAACATTGAGCATTAAAAACAATACCGAATAGTTTATAAGTAAGAGATCGATGATAATGAGAGTCTGAATATTTCTCTAGTTATGATTAACATCGATTTGTGTTCATCACCATTTTTTCCTTTATCTAAACTCGCAAATTTAATTTTTTCTCACATAAGAAAATATAACAGATACGAGCGTCGTACAAGATATGGTTGTAACTCTACTAGCGCCCTGGGAGAGATTTCTACAATGCCTTTGTTCGCGAACCATGGAAGTCTCGGTTTTGAGTATTTTCTGAGAGTAATCCGCCCGGTGTGCTTTCTGTCAGCGCCCTAAGCGGTTGCCATCCCTGCCCTACCTTAACGACGGCACTGTACCTATTAATTGTGTAATAGAAAATATTCCGGGTTTTAACACGATAAGTATCAAGCAAAAAAATGTTTTGTAATCAATTTGATTTCATAATCCATCTGGTGGAACTTAGCGGCGCGCTTGTGGTGTTACATGAGTTATTTAAATGTGTTAAGAAAAGATCGGCGCAACACTAGATCGTCGGCATAAATGTCCGTCCCTACGACATCTGTCACTGTCAATTAGAAGTCGGAATAAGCGCGCCATTCTGGCTGAAATCTCAGTTTAAGTATTAAAGTTAATTGTTGTTACAATTATTTTAATGTCTAAAAAAAAGTGCGTTTGTAAATTTTAACTTTTTAAGTTTAGATTCAGCATTGTAAGCAGGGACCTAGAACGAGTCTTTTATAACCTCAACTAGATGTCCGGGGCTAATGAACCCGCTGTGCTCTGATGACTACGACTACTGAAACCTGTAACCACTAGTACACTACAACGATATCTGTAGCTACTCGCTAGATACCCATGTGATTGTGAATGCATAACGTTTGCGCAACGAGGTGAACAAACCGCACGCCTCAAGACTCAAGCCACTTACTAAAGCGTTGCTCAAACCAAACCAAGTTGCCTATACACGATGATATATTGCCAATTAAATACGATGTTTACATATATGAATTCTAATTTTGTTTTGAAATTAGTCTTGGAAAGCTTAGTGTGCTATTAATCTGAGTGAAATCGATAATCACAATAACCAAAAATGTTGTTTCATCTCTTATGATTCTTCTGATTATTTGTCCAGGCGGTGGACGGAAATTCGATCATAACTCATCATCGAAGATCCTTATTTAAATAAAGATAGGTTTTATACACTTCTTATTCTCATTGACTTATGTGTCTTACGTTGATCTGTTAAAACATTTATCTTAAAAAAAAAAACAAACACACGAATTGAGTACCTCCTTCTTTTGCGAAGTCGGTGAAAAAGGGATACATTCTTCACTTTATTTACTTATACGGATATACTAGTGAACTAAAGATTATTTATTTCTTAACAAAAAGTTACCATTCTACCTAATTCAGTGTTGAATGTATAATTACATATGAAACCATGACACTGCAAAAAATTGTACTCTGAACTTGTTAAATATTCGCAGCAAATATCGGAAAATCAAAACCATTTCGAAATTGCGTAGTTAGGAAGATTTAAATTTTAACATTCTGAAAACACACATAGTAAAAATAATGATGTTATTAAATAAATTATTTGCATTTCTTAATAAAGTTTTTTTTTTTAGTTTTGCTCCATGTTGTCTATGGTTCGTTTTTTTTTTAAATTTTAGGCCATGACTATTTAGTCGAAAATTAAAAGATAAAAAAAATCATAAAGCCATTTTTAATTACAACAATAAAATAAATGCAACTTATAAGACTAACCTTGAATCTTCCGTTGTTGCTTGTGAGACCACCTGTCAGTAGCACATTGGAAAAATAATAAATAACGCTATAGCTGCTGGCGGCCGCGCGCACCGCGCCTACTCGCCACGCTACACTGATACACTACTGAACTGTATCTTATGAATATTGTTGTCAAAACTTGTTTAGATGAAAGTGAAACTCTACCTTTAATTAGTTATTTCCTCAGAGTTCGTTGTGGAGACCTTATTACTTAAAGTTAAATCATAACAATAACAGTACATTTTAAAGGGTAACTATAAAAGATTGCGTAAGTATGCATTATATGTTTGTAAAAGACGCAAGAAAGTAGAAAAATCGATATGATAAATCTCTATGTATTTGGATTTATAAACTTAATTTAAATTTTCTTCATCCGTCATAATCCCGTATGGTCTAGTGGCTAGGATACCTGGCTTTCACCCAGGAGGCTCGGGTTCGATTCCCGGTACGGGAAGTGCCATTTTTTGTAAAATTTACTTTCAAGTTGTAATTATTTTACCCATCTTTTGAAAAATGTAGCAAAATGTTGTAAACTTTGTCGCTGATTGCGGTATGTTGGTATTTCACAATCCAAAACAGAGAGTTGCCGAAACCCGGGATCGAACCAGGGACCTTTAGATCTTCAGTCTAACGCTCTCCCAACTGAGCTATTTCGGCTTCGTAAGAAAAGTTAAAAATGTGGTAAAAAAAAATCACTGCTCTAACTTCTCAATATTTGTTGTAAATGTTATTTTTAAAATAGAATATGGAGTGAATGTAGACCTCTTATTGTTTTGAAATAGATATGTTTAAAATGTGAAAATATTATTATGCAGTTAAAGCAATTCCAGCACCATTTAGTTGTGGAGAAAGTTTGCTTAGCGTGAGCGTGACGAATGTAATCTCTAATCTTGAGCTATCGCCCTCGCTGGCTAAGTTTTCTCATAACTAGATTGAAAAATACATATAACAACAGCCTGTCATAGTTCATATCACGCTATTGAACTCTATAAATTGCACACAGAATTTTTGTCATCAAGCTATTCTGAGTTTTCCGGAGTTCAAATTTGTAAAAACAAGAGATCGATCTTTCACTTAGAAACTGACCTTAAAATAAAATAAAATACTACTTTGACTAAAGTTAAACGCCATCTATACTTTATATTGTACATTACAGTTGTTACATGATTCATTTAAATTTCGACAAACATGACACAGTATACAGACACGATAAAAACCCTACACTTTTTTCTTTCCACTTTTAAGTCGCAAATGTTTTTTGTTTTGCCTTTTAATTATTTTTATGACTAATTAACTCATTTTATTTCATAAACTTAAACAATAGATAAATATTACTTAAAATGGAACGTCTTGTTATCTCGACCTTGTTTGACTTTGATTTGACAGATGTAGTACAACTTTTTTATAAGTTTATAACTTTGCGGTTACAGTTCGCAGTATTGACCTTGCGAACTCCGATAACGTAAATATTATAACTGTTTTACGAACAACACAACCATAACTTTTCCGAGTGTCGAGAAGTCTCTTTGAATATTAAAAAAAATGTTAAATGTAGTTACGGTCAATACAAACCCTTACGAGGGACAAAAACCGGGAACAAGCGGTCTCAGAAAAAAAGTCAAGGTTTTCCTACAAAATAATTACACAGAAAACTTTATTCAGAGTATTTTAAATGCAAATAAAGAGTCGCTAGAGGGGTGCACGTTAGTTGTTGGAGGTGATGGAAGATACCTTGTCAAGGAAGTGGTGGACAAAATTATCAAGATCTGTGCTGGTAATGGGGTACGTATACATTATTTAAATAAACTCTTACTATATTATAAAAACATATATCTGTAAATATTACACTTAAAATATAGCTTGAATGAAATGCAAATGTCTTTAGGAAATATTAAATGCAATAATTATGTTTTCCAGGTGGGAAAACTATTGATTGGACAAAACGGTCTCCTCTCCACACCTGCTGTTTCTTGCATAATAAGGAAATATAAAACATTGGGTAAATTACATTCATAATTATCACATATTATATTTGTGAAGTTGGGATGACTTGGCAAGTACTGTACATACAGGTTCTAACAACATTTGAAGGACCACCAATTACTATTGTTAAGGTCCATTATGAGCATTTTTTACTCTATTTTAATGTCCAAAAACATTGAAATATTCTCCTTAGAATGTCACAAATATTCATGACAAAATTTTGGTACCATCAAGAAAAGAATCGTCGTTTCTTTACTTAGTAGGTAAAACTCACCCAATACGTTATAAGTAAATAATATAAAATATAAAGAATTGAAACAGATAAAAATATAATTTGTCTATTCGAATTTTATGCCAAGCCGAGGGAATAATTAGGAAAAACTCAAAAAAACATTTACTTGTACATCCAGTTAACTCGAGTTACGTAACTTGAGTTCAACCCGAGTTATGTGGATTTTAACTCGAGTTAAATCAAGTTACGTTTTTCTCAACTTGGCACATCACTAATTTGTACAGGTACTGAGTAAAGTACATCAAAAAAACTCATACAAATTTCGTTATTAACATTAAAAATATGTTCTTGGATCTATCATGAAAATAATTGTGATAGACCCCCTAAGTTAGTACAATGTATATCTATAATTGTTGCATTTTTTAAATAAATTAATTTATATAAACATATTAAGAATATAAACATTATTCATCATGAAGTCCAATGAGTCAATACAATTACATTGCTTTTATCATTGCATCATTTTATATTTATCTTCAACTCTGATTTATATCAAAAATATAATGATTTAACATTTTTAGCGACTGATAGATAATTTTTTATCTATTAGCCAAACCACATGGGTTTTTATTATATAGGCCAAAAAAATTATTGATAACATAAAATATGGCTATTCATTTTTTATGGTCTACAATAATGCCAAAAAAATGTATGAAACATGCTAGCCAACCATTTCCACTGTCAAATGATATCTATTTACAAAAAAAAAAGAGTTGTAATGTTTGAATAAATCAAGGTACTTCAATATTGGAATAATATTCAATTGAGTGAAATTTGTAGGTGGTATAGTACTAACAGCGTCACACAACCCGGGTGGCATTGACAATGACTTTGGCATCAAGTTCAACTGCAGTAATGGTGGGCCTGCGCCCGATGGCATCACCGACAACATCTATCAGCTCACCACCACCATACAGCAGTACAAGTTAGTGCCTGATCTTGTCTGCTCGGTTGACAACATCGGTGTGCAGACTTTCAAGGTATATTTCACACAAGTTTTTTTTGTATTATAATATGTTAATGGTTTGTGTTGTTCCTATTTCATGTTGAACATTACCAGGTTGCAGATCGTGAGTTCGTAGTGGAGGTGATAGATTCTGTGCGGGATTATGTCGACTACATGAAGGAGATATTCGATTTCTCCAAGATACGTACACTGCTGCAGGGCTCCGAGCAGCGCAAACCCTTCAAAGTGCTTATCGATTCTATGAGTGGAGGTATGCTTCGAGTCTGTTGGAGGATATTTTAAAATGCAAGAGTTAGACTCAGTCCTACCAAATATTTCCAAATTGTCTGATAAAATCGGAATTTGTTATCTTATCTGACTGTGACACCATTTTTAAGCTAACTGAGGCTCTATCGGCCAGTGGTGGGACAGGCTCTTGTAGAGTAATAATGGTATATTCAGTGACGGGTCCGTACGTGAGACGCATCTTCCTGGAGGAGTTGGGCGCTGGGGAGGGCAGCTTGCGGCGCGTCACCCCGCTGCAGGACTTCGGCGGCGCGCACCCCGACCCCAACCTCACGTACGCCGCAGACCTCGTCAATGAGATCAAGAACGGCGATTATGACTTCGGCGCGGCTTTCGACGGTGACGGTGAGTCTAGATTTTTCAGATATTTCAGTAGCTGTATATTGTTGTGTGTGCGTATTGTTTAGGATGATGTATTTTTTTACTATAAGGTGGCAAACGAGCGAGTGGCCACCTGATTCCGTCGAAATGGCGAAGCGGCCGCTGCCCATAGACATCAGATATTACAGATGCGTTGGTATTTTTAATCGACGACAGAGGAGACGCACATAAACGGGATATTTCTCCTTCCTCTGCCTTCAAATCTACTTTACTTTCCTATCCATAAGAAAGGGTGATGTGAAAAAGGAACTAAATGTAGGCCTTCGGCACCTCACTTATCAAATGTATGCGTAATTGGTTCCACTTGACGCCTGTCTCGTGTGCGGTCGAGAGAGAGTGGAGATATTGAAGCGGGCTGTGGGCTGTGGGCTGTGCGGTGTGCAGGAGACCGCAACATGATAGTGGGGCGCGACGCCTTCTTCGTGACGCCGTCGGACTCGCTGGCGCTGCTGGCG
>NW_013526027.1:3503747-3511324 GCF_000836215.1 Papilio polytes
GCAGCAGCGCGGCCGGCAGGCCCGCGCGCGCCACGCCCCACGCCATCGCCAGCAGAGACGACCCCATCATCGTGTTCCACACGGAGAAGCTGCCACATCACGCATTCGTTACTGCATCTTCCCAGTCCACAATCGTTGCTCTTAGCTCTCTAATCAACTAGTGTTGTATAAACTTGTGACTCACATAGTGACCAACGAGCTCTGCCGCGACTCCGGCTCCGATTTGTCTTCCTTCTCCAAGCGCTTGTATGTGTCAATGATGTCGCGGCCGGAGATCTCACCTGGGCCCTGACAAAGGTAATTTCAATGCAAGTAATTATTATTTTGGTTATTAAATTTGAAGTTAATTATTCATTTCATTTACTTTATTTGAGATATGTCTGATGTCAACAACTGTAATAATTCAAGGAAAGCGATATCGAAAGGCGCGTGCCTGTTTATTGCTCCCGAGAGCCTGGCCTGCTGCCGGCTGGCGGCATTATTGCAATTTATAGATAACAATAATTAAAGTTATTTATCACATGGAACACTTTCTTCTATCAATAAGTATACAAAAAGAACAGATAGAAAAAATAAATAAACAAACCAATGAGTCGGAGAAGGTAATACTGTTATATGTGGTGTGTGCGGGTGCGGGGGCGGGGGCGGGGGCGGAGAGTAGTGCGTGGTGCGCGGGCAGCAGGGGGGCGCGCTCGCCGCAGTTGACGGCGCTGCTGAAGCTTGCCGAGTGCGAGCAGAATGGACTCCTGCTTACGCATACATTGTTATTAAACTTAAATTGTACATACGGAATATAAATTTCTAATTACACATAATAATGACATCCAAACTCACTTGTAAGTAGCATAGTGGTAGTCCTCCGCGCCGCACTCGCAATCCGACATGTCGGAGCACGCGCTGCCGAATATTCTGCCAAAATAAAGTTAATGAGACATTAAAATTAAAATAGAAATAAAACTGGGTTTTCATAAGGTCAGGTCAAATGGCACATAATGTGAGGCGCAATCTTCGCGACGCGGATTTGTAAGTGACCTATTTAACAATTGCAACATCTAAAACACTTTAATTGTAAGATTATCAATATCGCGTCTTTACAATTTCCGCATTGTGACTGTTGACCCACATGTCAGCTGGTGATAATAACTACAACTTACTGTTATTCAAGTTAAACAAGAGTTTAAGAAGGCAACAGAAAAAATAAATTAACATACTTAGATCGTGTTAAAGTTGCAATTATACACTCTTGTAGAACTGCTACAACTTAAGTGGACAGAAAATATTGTACTGCTGAAGCACAACACACTTGATAAGCAGACTTTGTAGCTTGTTTCCGTCTGACCTAAACAGTACAAACGCGGGAACCTAATGTTCCCCTTGTTATAGACTCTCTGACGTAAATACCTATTTATTGACCGTTCTATTGATTTGTTGATATTTACGTTGACTTCTGGCGGCTGACGAAACAATTATCTACATTTCATCATCTTTTTATCTAATTAAATGCATACAATGTAACCGATGTCCCCTTTCCTGTCGACGTCATTCAGTCGCCAGGACTCTGGGAATGGGGAGAGTGGGGCTAACTAAAAACTATTTGGATTAAGACAAAAGAAACTGCACCTTCTACAGTGAAGCCCAAGGCCTGGTTCATCGGCTGGAGGTGATCATGGATACAAATATTACGCTCAAAGTGTACTTGAGGTCTGCAGGAGCCTGCTGGCTCTGTCAGCCAGGATGTACCCTCCCTAACATACTACGAACTCATTTCTCTTGCATTTTCACAGTCCTTTCCAATAGCAGAATTATTCCTATGTTTATTGAAGATGAGACAATAGCCACCATAAAGTATTGATAACAGGTACTGACTGAAATGACTAGGATTTATATGACAGCTAACACATTTTTACAGAGGAAGCGACATTCGGTAGTTTTATTTATATTTTTAAGGGATTAAAATGTAAGAAATAGTATTAGTAATAAACGATAACTTTAGGTAACTAAACTAACTAGTATGTAGCATCTTTCCAGATGACTCATTGTGTTATTTTCTCGTTATTCTTTTATTATTGCGAAACTTAAATATATGGTAAGGTCTAAAAACATGAATTAAATTTTATCTCACGCTCGGTGCAGTTCATTATTTGTTTTACAGTATTTATAAATGTAATTAACTTATATAAATCATTTTTAATTATGCTGATGAATAATGCGACGAGCAATGCCGGTGGACAGATACTGTATGAGATTGAGTGTAATTCATCAAGTTTATGTGCGATTTGCATTATCTCTGTCATACACAATCCTTGACTTTTTGCACCGACGCGGCGACAGCCGGCGTAATGAACTCTGTGCAAAACAAGCTGAATACTGCAATACTGACCGCAAAATAACAGACAGAATATGAAGAATGCAAACTAAAGTGACATCACCTTATCGCATAATGTTTAAGAATAGCGTCGCTAATCTTCGGCAACCCCAAGGGACGTACTGAATGTGCTACGCCTGTATAGAAGATTTAAGACTAGACTTACCCATAGCTGGAATTTGACTGTACAGAGCTAGGTGCTGACTCATCGCCACCTCCCCGCGCACTCTTCACCAGCCGCATCCTGTCACCAGCGCCAACGCACAGCACCCACAGACGAGGACAGGCACTAACACGTAGGCAGACGACGACACGAACTGGTGCGCCGGCGGACCGCGTTTCAGCAGATAGTATAATGCTCTCTTTATTATAGCATTGTTTACGTTAATCAGAAAACTATAACAATGATTTACGCATCTCGCGAAATCATGTTGCAGTAGTAATATAAAGTAGTCATTATGTCAAATGTCTAATGAGTGAAATAAAAACATTATAGTTGGGGAAGTGTAATTGTTCCTATGAAGATGAGAGATGGCTTCCATGTGAATCTACATAAGCATATTTTTATAAAAGTAACTTATAAATTCATGTCGTTGAAATCCAGTAGTTTGTTTTATTAGGTACCTACTCTAAGGGTTTCTTTCCTTTTAGAAGACTGAGATTTAATATATGTAATAACTGTTTAAGTGTAGGACGAATCTAGTCATTATATTTTAGTCAAAGATATTTTAATTTAACTGCGACATGTACCGACGGTTGATGGTTACGTATCGTTTTTGAATCGACTCGTAAAATCCACAGATTGTTGTCGCGGGGGCAACAAAGACCGCAATTCCCTAATTATAACAATGTTATCGTTTTAAAACTATTTTGGTACATTAAGATAAAGAGACAAAACGCTAACATAACATAATTAAGCTTCGTCTTGTTTGAAAAAACTTGTGATATGAAATATTTTAATGTTGACTTAAGCTGCGTCATTTCTGTAGTTTACAGATCAATTTGTTTACGATTTTACTCATTTTTAAGAGTAGTAAATGTTAAATAAACAACTAATACATGTAAGGATTTGAGATTTTTTAATAAACGGGGACAAAGGAGCAGCTAAATTGGTCATTCACTTTTTACTACATTTTTATTCATAACACTGAAGTTACTCAACTGTTTTTGTACTACCTACATACTCATATCATAGTTAATGGATGTTAAGTTTACATGTGTTAAGTTGACAGTGGTAGTGCCCGCTATAACATCTTAGCACGAATGGGCCGGCACGCCCCCAGTAATACCACGACCACACAGAAGACAGGCGTGAAATGGAAGCAATTTCGTGTTTCGTCTGATTAGTGTGGTGCCGGAAGCCTAATTTAAGTCCCTTTTTCTTTACCACCCTTTTCTTACAAGGAGAGGATGGGAAGGGGAAGTGGATTTGACGGAGTAGGAGATACATAGGAAGGGGAGATATACTCATGTGCGTTTCCTCCTCTGTTGGATAAGGGTCGGCAACGCGGATGTCTATGGGCAGCGGTCGCTTCGCCATTTTTCGCGGATTCAGGCCGCTTGCTCGTTTGCCACCTTATGTTATAAAAAAAAACATGTTTAATTAGGTCTATAGATCATTTATTTCTATTTCACAGTTCTATAAAAAACATATTCTGAGAGTCAGACAGTAAGGTCATTGTCTCTGATCTTAGATAAAACTAAATTAGGACATCATTATGATACATTCAACAAGCTTGTTTATTTACTGCTTAATTATAAAACAAATCATAATTATTTATCTTTTATGATTAGCTAAACATTTCTTCCAAATGAATGTTTAACAGGATAGTATAACAGATGGCGCTACTGTAAAGCAAATTGTATATCTTATTCAATGTTTGTTGTAGGTGTTTTTGAGAAGTGTCATAACTTGTACAAATGAATTTTATAGCTTAAAAGCATAGAAACCCTGGCCTCAACATCACTTTCTACTATATACAAAGAAGCTAGTTTTAATATTTGTGTTCAGACTATAAATTAAGTAATACCTTACTCAGTGGCTAGGATATTGTGACACATTATCAGCTGAGTCATTTTAAAATTTAGATTTTTTTTAGAAACCTTATTAAGTAAAAGTGATAAATAAGTCAAAGATATTACTTTTCAAATTGTTTATTTATATTTACATGAATTACCTAACAAATAAATAACTTAAAGTGTAAATTTTTAAAGATGTATTAAAGTGAAGTTTAATCAAATCTTTGGCTGTATTTTGCAACTACATTACTAACTTTTGACAATTTGAAAATTACACATATTCTAGTTGAATTGAAAATATTATGAATGATTGTCAGTTTTCATTACATATTACCAATTTCTGGGATATTCAGTAAAAGTTTCTGACGTTTATGACAAATTATATAAAACAATGTGTTGCCTTCAAAAGAAATGATCACCTTTTGTTAGTCTAGGAGCATTTAAAGTAGAAACTCTACTTTGTCCATGCAACTGATGCTCAAATGTAGTCTTACATCGAACATTCCTTTTAAAGGAAAAGATTAACTAACTAAAAATTTGTTTTATATTAATTATAATAACTTGATGGCATATTTTATCCACTTGGAAACATTGTTATTTCAAACAATACAAAATGAGATATTAATTTATGAATTGTTACAAACATTAAAGGAACAGACCATCCTGATCGCTTGTCCCGCTTTGTATTTTGAGATATTATGAACAAGTTTAATAAAACTACATTTAAATGTTGAATCCCATTTTCCTCATACAGGCTTTGTGTTCTTCTATTAATGGGCCACAGTTCTCTTCGCCATTCTCAATTATGCTGAAATAACACAAAAACATACTTTTGAAATATCTATTAAGGAAATTGTTGTTGATATTGCAATTTTATTCTTGTTTTATAACAATGCATTTGTATATAGTGTGGTATAAAATAATAAGATTTGCTGTATTGTTTGTTCTCAATGAAAAACTACACATAGATATTGCGCAATACATCTGAAAAAATATAACCTTACCAAGCATCTCGCGCTCTCTTCGTTTCAGGACACGCACAGCACGGCTTTAGTTTGGGCTTTTCGGTATTAGATGGCGCCGCTACTTCCACTGCTTTCGCTTCCACTGCCTTAGCACTTGCGTTTCCCATTATTATTGTTTAAATATTAAATAAAAACCAAGATCAGATCAATTTTTCATTTAACTGACAGTTTGACATTGACAAGACATGTGACAATGACAGATGTATTGTAACAGAGTATATTATCTGTCACGATATTATTTTTGTTTTTGAACGAAATGTAATTACCTTGAAAAACAAACTAAATACTTTTGTCTTACTTTTCTGGAGTAATTTCAACGAATATCGAAATTATCCTTAATGGATTTAGTTATTCTATTTTACTTAACTACAGAATCTAAAATGTACGTTTTTCATATTTTTTTCATTCCATTTTTTACTGCAACTCGTGGTCAATATTTTCATATTTTATTTAGTAACAGAAGGTGGGCAATTAAAAATAAATAAAACTCAGTTTGCATTTTTTCACACTTTAATCATACAAAGGAAACTTACAAAAATCATGCAAATATTATCTTGATCCTTAAAATCTTAAAATTTAGGGAATGCACAGGACGTCCAACTCGTCCTTGTGATCGTATGCTTTAAGATACGAGTATAATCACTCAGAAGCGATACACGAAACATCTCATAATCAAAGTTTAAAACCGTTCAAAATATCAATCGTGTTCATGATTAAAAAATAATATTAAAAAGCTAAATTAATGATTGGTGACGTTGTAAATGTATTGATACATAATTGTATGGTGCTCTTTGTGGTAGAAGGTTTGAATAGATTCACATCAGTTACGTATCAACCAGTTACTGCCCAAAACATATTAAAAACGCAGATGTAAACGACACAATATTCATTTTAAATTAGTATGTTAATATGGTTAAAAATCAAAATGCAAATACTAGTAAAAAGAAAAGTAAACACGTAATGCACACAGACAGACACATAAAATGATCATTGTATATGTAAAAAATGTTTTTTGATTAAAATATAGTTGCGAGCGCTGCGCCGGCGCGTCGCTTCGCGTCAGCTCCCGCTCACTCGATGTGTTGATTCGATTATAGTCTTAGTTTAATACAAGTCAAAAATTTATCTCATATGCCGTCCGAATGTCTACTATACTTTGATATGCCGATCGTCGCTCACCGCCAATGCCTACCTCTCTTTAAATGCCATATTCTAGCAAATATGATATCAAAAGTGATGCTTACATTGGTCTGAAATAGATAAAAGTTGTAAACGAAAACAACCAAACTTCAAATCGGCTCAATAATCAATAAATAAAAATCGCCAACGGATGTAATCTCAATAATCAGTAACAGCGTCTCCTTTATGTTGAGATACAACTAAAATATATGTTATAATCAAAAAATAAAACATGCTCTAAAAATCTATGTAAAATAAAATTAAAAACTTAAAATGAACAGGAAGGCTCTCAGCCCGTTTACTTCAACAATTCTACGAGTCTACGTTGAGGATCAAATCGTCGCAACGCTTTCAGCTATCACAAACATTTAAAATACATCGACTAAAATTCTAAACTCTCATAAAATACAAGCTCACGACAGATCCGTGACAATGGCGGCGGAGCATTCCATGCTCTCAAATATTAAACTAAAATAATTTTAAACAAAACACGCCATTGACTCACAAATTAAAACTTTAAACAATTCGATCAATATCTTAAAAAAGGCAAGGACAATACGATTCCTTGCATATACAATTAAAGTGCATATGTAACATTCGTATCAGTCTCTACGTTATTAGGAATCATAGTTTCATTCGAGATCGGGGCAACGGTCGCCCGCCGCTGCGAGTCAGTCTCAGCCTCATTCATTACAGACTAACAATACTTGACCTTGCAATTATTACATTAAAATTGCATATCAATTACAATTGCATAAATAACGGTCAATATCATTCTGGAACATTTTCAAATTTGATTTAAAAATACACTTAATCAAAAGTTGTTTTGAGAAATTTTAAATTTCATGCCATTGATATGGCAACATTGGATTGCGTTTTAAAACTTTAGGTCGTGATTTTTGAGAATTGATTTCAATTTAGATGGTGTTGCAGTTGATGATGTGTTGGTGGTGTTACCAGTTGTCTTGCAGCGGCTGCAGGTCGTACTG
>NW_013526027.1:3514141-3551892 GCF_000836215.1 Papilio polytes
GCCGGCGATGGGCAGCTCGAAGCTGAAGACGAGCGGCGTGAGCGCGCGCACGCGGGCGCGGGCTCGCTCCACGCGCTCCATGTCGCCCGCTATCGAAACCTGGTTGCTCTTCTCCGTCGCGCTGGTGCGGTTCGAGTCCGGGAAGTGGATGTGGCACCCCGTGTCCTCCATCACGCGCTTTATAGTCAGCCCGCCCTGCACAACGCGCTTCGGTATATACTTAATACTTACTAGTTACACAAAACTGCCAATTAAACACAACGTCATTTAGACCGATTCTTTGTTCGATCGACTTTGTTGGATATATATAAGTCTGTCGATACAATATTTTTTCCATTGACTTTATGGTAACGAGCTGCATGCATCCTCTCGCCTCATCGGTGTTTATCGCCTTGGGAAATATTCCATTGGCGAGTTGCGAGCAGTCGACGTCGCTGCCCGCATTCTTTGTACAGTATACTAAACTATCCCAACAATGTTGCGCGCCTCTGCCTTAACTATTATGTTACGTTTATACTGATGTTATTTAAATAAATTAAATTAATAAAAAATTGATGTAACAGAATACAAAATTGATAGAAGTAAATAGATAGATACAACCGATAATTACAACCGATGCTGTAATTAACGTCTTAAAGTGTGATGCAACACACACGTGTTTATTTGTACTCTAAATGCTTATTATCTTTTTTATTACTTTGTGTACCTACTTAAAAATTTAGCCTTGATCTAAAAATTACATTATAATCTCCCATTGAATTGTAGAGAAGCGTTTATTAAAATATATAAACAGTAGCTTGTATAAAAGTCTATAGTAATTTAATAACAAAAGTCGATAATCCAAAAGTTTTACCTTGCCAATGATATGGGAGTGGTCCGTGTAGCTCACGTCAATCTTCATCGTGACCCGGTTGCTCTGGAACAAAATTAAAATGTAACTAATTAATAAACAAAAATACATTTGCACCTAGGCGATTTATGACATGACGCGGCTGCGACTTCTGCCTATAGGAAATTGTACGACTTCGAGTAACGGCACTGGTGCTGTTGATACCGAAGGTACCACTGCATCAGCACACATTGGCTCTGAACTAACCCCATCGTACTACAACAACTCTTCGACGACAGGTGCCATCGTTCTACATCTGTTCATACCAAGTTATGAATACTTAAATGTATCCAACCGGTAAATAATATTCGAAGTAAATTGATTGTGTACTTACTCTGGTGTCCAATACTTGCATAATCTTCTCCCGGGCTCGTTTCACATCATCAGCTCTTCCCGCAATACGTACATGAGGATCTAATCACACGATTTGTATTAAAAAATAAACTTCAAGATAAAACAAATTAAGCAAACTTTTACATTGTAAAATTTAAACTAAACCACAATTTTGAATTAAAACAACATAACGTACCGAAATCAAATAAAAAATCCCTAAACTTTTTACATCTAATTTCAAAAATCTTTTGATACAATAATTCATCGCACTGTTCGTTAACAACCATTTTTGATTTAATTTAATTACTTCATGAACTAACAATTAAGGTAAAACTGACATAGCCGCGCAATATGAAAAAAATTTAAAACGAATCGCGACGCCCGCCAGGTTGGCGCCAGCCGTGGCGTGCCGGCGTAGTTCACTCTATTCGGCGCAGCCCGCCAAAATATTTAAAACTCGAAAAAGGACAAATAAACGTTATTCGTTCAAAAATTTGAAATGACTTTTTGTCACTATTTTTTAAATATTAATTAATGTTTTGATGGCTGGTGGTTTTTTAATATACTTTTAATTTAGTGGTTTTAATGGTTTTTATTGCATTTGAATTTATTTAAAAAATAATAATATTGATTATTTTTTTTCTACATAGAAATGTGGTGCTGGCGTTTCAACTATTCGATCTTTACGTACAGAATGTTGGATAATTGGATAATTGGTAATTTAAATGCTTTAAAATAATCTTTGCATCGGGTTATTTCAAAATGTTTCTTTTTTACGTTTTACAAGTAAAAAAAGTAATGCCACTTGGTTTTATTAATATTTCTTTCTCTTTATTGCGTTAAAATATTTAATGTTAAACCCGACAATGTAAAAGAAAAAAAATAATAAATAGGACTCGGATACCTTTCTTTGATCGCGCTCCAATTTTTAATCGAGCTGGCCAATTTATTAAAGTGTTTGTTTCGCTCATTATCTGGAACATTAAAAAAATAATTTAGTTGACAACTAGTTGTATTTATCTATGTGATAGAAAAATATTTAGTCGAAATATACTTACCCGATGAAAAAAAGCTTGAGCCGTTTGTGATTCCTCCAAATTTTCTAAAAAAAAAAAAAAGTAAGTTAACATGTACAGTTTATACAGTAGGACATTAGTTAACATAATGCATACCAGCCAGCATTCCTTCCAGTCTACGTCTGTCCACGCGAAATTTTTCTTGATAGACATCCTCAACATTACTAATACCGAGTATCACTGCCAATTTTTGTACATCTTCTGCTGATGCGACGGAATTGCTCGTACCGCTTTCTGAAACCTGCAAATCAGACGAGATGGAGGTGTTTAAATTCAATATTGAATTATAAGATGATGCAATATCGTACATTTGTAGATTATTTAGTTACTGTACTTAATACCTACGTTGTTATATTTGATAGGTAAGTTACCCAGTACCTAGCTGTAATAGGAAGTTGCAAACATGCACCTCTCTAAGAGGCAAACCTCGTGGATGGATGAAACCTTTATTGGTTTACATTGCCCACCATTCAAATATTGGTGTAGTATTAGAACAGCTTTACAAAACACGACTAAGGTTTTGCTAACACGAGGATGTATCAATGAAACATATTAAAAATGGCGGCAATTGAAACTGGCTAAGTCGTGATGTAGTTGCTAGATCTAAGCGCGATGAATAGTAATGTAATGACTTACCTCGCTCATTGCATCTTTGTCCGCATTACTTTTAAAATCAGATAAATGTGTTTTAACGGATAAAAAGTTTGTTGTCGCCATTTTAATTATTTAAGTTATTATGTTATATTCTTTTTACACTATGAACAGTTATCACTTAATGAATTTGTCGAATAAGATTCATAGTTAACTTAATTTTATAGAAAAATATATTTCTTAGGTATTGATAGTTGATACCCGGTACGTATTGTTACGTATTGCTTGTTCACGGTGATACTAAATTTAAAAGATGCATTTGCTCAAAAGTCAAAAAATGAAGGTAGTTTTTTAAATTTTACATCATTACAATGACTACAACTGCAACCTTTACAATAATTTAAATCTTATAACAGTGTTGAATTGCTTTTCTAAAAAAATGTAACATGACACAAATTTGTTATTAGTCATTTATTGTTTTTAATTACATTTTATGTCTATATTTAATTTTATCTAAAATTAGGGTTCTTTGTATAAGCCAATCAAATCGCAGTACTATATTAAATGTTGCCAAGTGAACGTAATTACATACATACATTCATTACGAATAATAATATTAATGTGTTTAATATTAAAATAACAAAAAGATTTTTTGTGAAAATATTTTATCTGTAACAAAAAAAATGTGTCGTTGTTTAAAATCGGTATTTCGAGCGCTCACCACAACCACATGAGGTCGCGCTCGTCGCATCAGTCGGGTTTCTGCGCTTGCCGGTGTAGGGTGCGTGCGTTCTTCTCGGCTCGAGAACTTTTCGTGTCATATTAGTTTTTAAAAAATATAATTTTTAATTCTTAAAAAAAGTTTCCACGTAGTGTTAATTCCATCGCCAGTGTATTAGTCATCTAGTGTAGTATTTTGTTACTTTAAGTGTCAATATAAGGTAAGGAATGTGAAGTATATTTTATTAAAAAAATAAATATTCCTAGAAATCGATTGTTTATGGTAAAGTTTTATTAACTTACTCGGATCCTCTTATGAGCTATATATTTTTAAGAACTAAAGACGAATTACGATATATTTGGAAATTATCAAGAAGTTTAAAATTGGAAATATTTTAACTCAAATAGTACAAACATATATAAAAACTAGGTAACCAATTTTTTTAACATGCTACATCCATAATTTCTTTTAATAAAATATTACTGTAAGTGACATAGTTTAGAGCTTGTTGTTTATTTTCAGTAGCACTAGTTACATAAATGTAACTGTTTCCTGTCAAAAGTCGATTCTATTCAAAATTCAACAGCTATGCATTCGATATTCGATTAGCGTCAACGTAACGCACGTCACTCGAACATTTTTTACATACAATGCTGATAACCGTTTCCCGTAGATTTTAATAAGTTTTTCGATTTATTGAGAAACATCGTTAATGTTTTATTTAACTAATTGGTTACTGTAATTTAATGTTGGTAAAATCTCAACAAAGTTGAATTTCGTACGATTCGATTTATGATTAAAAATATATTCAATATTTTTTAATAATATAATTTGGAATACAATCAATCAGCAAATAAAACTAATGATTTTCGAATCTGCAAGTCGATACGATACGTCAAGGGTTCGTCAACCCTACGGGGTCACGGTTATGTTAAATTATGGTTTCGTCGAATATCTTCATTGTACAATCATATTTGTTCATAATATGAATAACACTTTAAAAAACTCTACTCTGTAACGACCAAAAGATATTATTTTCATAGAATTTACATCCTACCATTTAAAACAAAACTTAGGTCGTACTTGTAACTTAAAATTGATAAGTTTTTGTTTTTGTAATTGATTTGCAGTTATGAATTGCATTTGATTACTCTGTTCACCGGGGAGGCCCGATGTTTGCACAGGCGTGAACAAGACAAAAGAATTGCTATTCAATAAAATCGATGCGCTAACATTGTTTGACGCATGCCGTGACCTTGAGACAAGTCGCCGAAATAGATTTCGCGAGCTGCGAATTTTATTGCGTATCTCATCCGTGTGAAAGTTGAAATATAGAGGAAAATATGTCGCGTGTTTAGAAACAGCTCGAAACGACTGAAAAATAGATCTAAATTCTAATATAATAGATCGAATAGTCCAATGATAGACAATAACTTTCCCTTTGCTAGGAAATGTGTTCTGTTGACAGGCGAGCTTTTTCACACAGGTCATAAATATAAAAAAATTGTAGTTTATAAAGTCATAAATAATATAGAGATCTATCAACAAGATCTGGTATTTTCTTGTATTGAATGTATTCGCAACAGTAGCGAGTGGGTTTGCGCGGGATGGTTCCGTTATTTAGCGCCGGCGCCGCGTCTCCTCCTTTCCTCTCGTCTCGTCTGTCAGATTAACGGTCTACTTAAATTCGCGACGGCCTCCGTGTCGCCACACCGCCGCCACACCGCCGCCACACCGCCGCCACACCGCCGCCACACCGCCGCCACACCGCCATCGACAACGAATGACCGCGATACATCAATAGGCTAATTGACGGCCTACATATGTTTAATAATATTTTTTTGTTCATCTCATTAAGATTAGTCGATCGTAGATTGCGACTCTGATACTCAACTTTGCCAAATACGGCAAAAGTTGTACATTATTTGAGTTATTCTACTAGAAAGCCAAGCTTTTCACTATATTAGGGTATGAAATTATAACGATATCTATGGTGTGCTTTCTACCACCCCACTCAATAGTAATGGATTGTACTACAAACTCATAGTAGTTTTTTCTTTTCAGAATTATAAAAGCATTCCAAAGTCATGGCTAAAACTGAGAAGTCATTTGCGAGAAACTTTACAGGTGAGTTTGTACATTCAAATTTGATTTTACGTCTAACATTACAGTAATGTATTTCAAATCATAAGCAACACATAAAAACATACGATCGGACAATCAGCGTGCGACGGCGACCATCTGTTGCCAAGTCGAGCCTATAAAGTTATTGTAAGTTGGCAATACGGGGTGCGCCGTGACGTCACCTGGCCTTTGGCCAACATGCAAATAACTCCGCTACTTTTTATCAACGTAATCTAACTTCCGGTGCAATCGATTAACGAGTTCTTCATATTCTTTGTTATTTTATTTTGATTGAAATTTGTTACGTACACTCTGTTAACCACAACTATTGGAGCAATTCTCTTTGAATATTCACTTAACTGAATAGTAGATTTTCAATATCTCTGTAAATATTAAGCTAGAGGTTGTTTTAGAAAATTTCGGAAAATATCTGGTTTGTTATTTCTTTAACGTGTTTAAAGTTATTAATAATGTTTTTAATTTCAACAGTAAAATAAGAAATTTTGTTAACTGTACAATAATATCTCACTTGTAGAAATCAGCTTAAAATATTTTTTTGCGTAAAATCTTTTGTTGATTCTATTTCCTCGGCCTATATTAGCATCGATGACAGCTGCAGAATGTGCTGGAAAGGTCACTCCATTGTTTACATCACATCGTCTTCCTCCGCCGACAGCCGCTGGCTCGGATTCTCATCAACAAACACGTCTTTTGCTATTGTACCATTGAAGTTCACGGTCGCTTGATGCTTGTTTGAAAAAAAAACTAACATCAATACGTCAAAACGTTTTTAAAATTGATCACTGACCTCTTTCATAATAACAAATACTCAAGATACGATCATTAATTAACGTTGTTATAAAAAATTAAACCATGACACATCTGTCACTTGCAAATTAATACTGACATGGTACAGTTATGGCCGAATACTAAAACGAAATTTAAACACTTCGCTTTCGAAACGCCGCTTAACAATCTGATAGATTGTGATTTAATGGGATCTAGAGTGTTAGCGTCGCCTTATCATTTAAGGCGCTGTTACAAATTTAAGTGTGTCAATATTCGACCGCTAGTCCTTCGTCCAATTAAAATTTTAACGCTTATATTACGCGTAATTCATGCATGAAATTAGTTCTTGTTTTGGGTTTGATGTGCAGATAAAATTATGCCGACTGTCAATCTTTTACTCATGCTCGAATAATCATACAATTGATTAGAAATTGTCCTGCATTCATTAGTACTGATTTCAAAATGTTCTACTAATCTATAAAACTTGTCTAAATTAAATGAGTCCGTTTGTCTGGCTGTGAGATTAATTTTAAGTTGTAACACAAGTACTTAGTCATGTGAAAGATAATTTAAACAGTGATTCACTTTTGAAAACCGTTTTAAACATTATTTAAAACAAGTAGGATGTTGCAACTTCGAAACGCGTTTACCCCTGATAGAAAAGTTTTAATCTTTCTTAATCCACGTGGACATTGGCTATTAACTAAGTGGATATTTCTGTAAAATAACTAACTTAACAGTCTTCTTCCCCCGACCGGAGCGCAACAGTTCACATTATCTAAGTTATTGCGCTCACTTGTAGAGAAAGTGCGTTAGAAATCACCGCCTCTTATCTGCAAGCTGCGTTTACATATTCCAAGGGTGTACTAAATACGCCTATCGAAGCTAGAGTGACAATCTTTTACACATAATGCTAAAACCGGCTTTTATTATTATTAGCGCCAACGTTTTTTTCCCAAAGATTACGGATTTTTTGCAGGTGATTTTCCTTCCCGGAAAATCACAAAAAATAATAAAACCTTCCATTGACTATATTATAAGGAAGTAAATACTTCAACGACTATATCTAAAATAGCTTCCTATCTTCAGCTTTTTGCATTCTCATAATTGTGTAAATACTATAATTATGTAAAAAACTATCCTGAAAAATAATTAACAGTTGGTCATCCTGGTTAACTGTTTTAATTGTAGATGAATGTATCGAGACGGACGCCGCGCATTTTTTGCGCACGACATGAATTTATGTAGACTTGGCACCCGACATTCCTTGCCCAGCAAGCGCCGCTACAAGAATTCCCTTATTACTATTTAATTAATTTAGTTGTTCAACGATACTGTCACTTATATGTAGCTTCTAGTTTGTACAAGAAATATAGTAAACTTTAACGTTGGAACTAGGTGCATTTTTTCCTTATACGTCTTACTATAAAATAATTTAAATACCATCGTGTTATACGGAGCTTATTTAGCTTAGCTTCATGTTGATTCAAGGAAATTCAGTTCAGAATTCAGTTGTCCTTTTTTTTTGACGGGAAATGCTTTACGCATTCTCCGTGTCTCGGGGCAGACACGAGAGTTATGTCAAACTCTCCCCATAATGGGGCATACCCACTAAACCCCTCTATTCCCGCCTGGCCATTGTGTGTTGGCCCCACTGAAAGTTTAGTGGTCCTAGACAATCGAATGGTTGATACTTTTGAGTAGATAAGTCATGTTAAAACGCTTAAAATCCTCTAAACATCCCAAACGAGTTAATGATAAGTGTTGTTAAACACAAATATTGGTTGTTTTAGTGAATTCCTGAGGTTTCCGCTAATCGGCAGCGGTTGTGTCGTAATGTGGTCGTTCGAGAACAGGCCCTTCATCAAGCTGGCAAACAATACGTCGTTCAGTTAACTGTTTAGTTCCAGCGTCGCGGTTAAAGTGCATGCTAACTGGCTGGTGCCCGCTGGCCGCTGGCCGCTGGCCGCTGGCCGGCGAGCTGTTAACCGTCTAACGGTAACCTGCCCACTGCGACTGTCGACTACTTAACTAAATGAATGTACAAATCAATTTGTTTACTTATGATGCAAGAGTTGTTGCCGCTGTAAACACGTTTCTGACAACATTCTCTTATTTAAAATATCAGTACACTGAGTAAACACTAATATGCTTTTTAACCACTACTTAATGAAGTAACTGGAAGTTTGTCCTCTACCGAATAAGTGATTATCATCACCAGGCATAATTTTTTTCTTCAGCCTCCTACAAATCTGTTCTCGCTACAAGCTTCAAAGGTTCTCACTTAAGCCCTTAATACTATTTGTTATCCTAAATATATTCGGTTAAAAGCCTGTTCATTAGCTACATAAACATCTCTACGATCATCGACAACCATTTAGTAAAAAGTATTTATAAAACCCGGAAATATAGGCGGTTATTAATCACAATATAAACACTATTACGTTACAATATTTTACATATAACACCTTTTATAAAATAAATACATTTTTATCTCCATCTACACAAATATAAATCTTTTCTGTCTTTAAGCAACAAACATTATCCGTTTCACGCTCGTATCCGCCTTCGTATTAAGATAAATGTCTTGAGATTACTTATGGATGTCTTTTAAATGTGGCCATTGTCTAACAGTGAACACGTAAGGTTTTCTTAAATGCTGTAATTAACTTTTTATCTAATATCTTGTTCTTGAAATAAAATATTTTCTCCATGTTTTTACTGTGTAATCTCGCCTTAAGTGCTTTCTTAGAAATTTATTTTAAATAAGTTTTTTCTAATACAATACGTGTGGTAAAAAAACTGGTTAAAATAATATGTCCACATTTTTTACGGAGTTAAGTGTTATTACTTATGCGATAGTTTACGCCATTAACTCGAGATGAAACTGCGCAGTGAACACTAGTGTTATATAACTAATGTATTTTATGAATAACTACTGGCAATGTATCACTACATTACTTTTCTTTACAATTATTTTACATAAACACCTAAATAATAAAACACACACACAACAGCAAACTGTTCTTACTTAAAATTGACGTTTTCACTCCAGCCAGATTAATTTCCAGCTGAAATGACAGTTCAGTCTACTATAGGATCCTCGTCTATAAAAAGTAATTAAAATCGCTTACAATAATTGATTACAATATTGATTATCCCTTTACAATAAACAATTTTCGAGTGAAAAGTAAAACTAAACTTTTAAGGACTAGAGAGAGATATGGTTACCCTACTGTAAACAGAATCCGTCTGTTTGTACAACAGCTGTATGCGGCGTTAAGATAAGGCGATATTACGAGTACAAATTGGATTAAAGTAATCACAAATGTCGCATTGCTTGCGCTAACAGTCGGTTTCCACTGACGAAGCACCAGTACGAAAAGACATTGTTATCTCACATTTTTCAAGGGGAACAAGCGGGATGTATGATTTTAAAACTAGCGATAACATTATCAAATGTAATTCATCTTGTCTGACGTCGAATGTCTAGACTGCCGTGACAGAGCACTTCGCAAGATAAGTACTTACGTTACTTTAGTTTTATTTTGTTCAAAATCTTAATGTATTAAAGACTATTTTTCGCCCTCGACTCCGTCCGAGTGACAGTAAAAAAAAATGAGTAGTCTATGTGTTCTTCCAGACTATCTTCTACATCTGTACCAAATTTCATCAATATCCGTTCAGCCGTTTAGACTACAAACTAACAAACATCCAACCATCCTCCTAAACTTTCGCATTTGTAATACTTATTAGCAAAATTAAAAATGACTGCACTAGGAAGTGGTTTTAGGCAAATAATTTCTTTAATGAAAAAAGAAAATATTGTAAGTGTAAATATTTGTGTCCGACTTTGTTCGTTCGACTTGAATGAATGCCAGTTGAATCACTTTGCAAATTCGCAAACAATTACAATGTAACCTGCTATCGCCAGCCTCGAGACATTAATTCTTAAGAAAACTGTCGTAACTCCAAATTTATAACATTTTGTGGTTATAGTTTTTTTCGGCAGTAAGGTCAACGTTAAACATTTTACTTCAAAACTTATGTTAACTGTTTGTCAAAATGTAGTGAGGATTTTGATGACAATTTCGCATATAAAGACCTCCGTCATCATCACGGCTGATCGTATGTCGTATAAACACATTTAAGAAATAGTAACTAGGTAAACATTCAGCCAATGTCGCAGTGGAAGGTTTTTCACGAGCTTCCGTTTGCAGACCTTGACCGCCACACGCCCCGTCACACGGCGGATATTGTCGGATTTTATTGCATACGGAATTTATATGAGAACGCGATAAAACACTTCCACAAACGAACACAGTAAACTTTGTTCCTCCTATTGCTTACAAGAACTTTAGTAATAAATGTGGATGGGGTGGATGCATGAATAGGTAAGTTGATCAAGAAGGGCATTACACCTGGAAGACGAATACTTACGGGTGTAGAATAAGGACGGGAGATGATGATTGGCTTTAAACAATTTAAAATTTTTCATCTACTAATACAAAGTAATAATACATTACTTTGTTAGTTATCCATTGATGAATTAGCGGAATCCACAGCAAACGACACGGTCTGCTACTTTATCAAAAAATTTATCTTCTTAAAATCCAAATTAAACGACGTATATTGAAGGCCATTCGTGTTGAATATCTAATTGCAATTCAACTTCGGATCTTCCCGAACGTCTTATGCATAATACATCGTATCTCGATTGTTGCAATTATGACTTCTATTGCAATGTCACAGAGCTCAATGTACTTCGAGAGTTATATTCAGAGGAATTTCGTTGGTATTACAACGGATGTAAGATTTCTCTCATACATTGAAGGCAATACGATCGGTTGCGTAGCGTCGGTGTTCGGTGCTCAGTACGCACTTCCACGACCGCAGCTGATTCACGACGCGTCTCGTAATTTGTCGGTCGCGGCTTGAATTTTCATCATGCGTTCTTTGGTTTCCTTTCGTAAACGCTATGTTGGTTTTTTTATATTTCCTGTCACGTATAATCTTCTTTTAATTGTAATTTCGAAGCCATTTCTGTTGGTGGTCTGACAGTTAAGTATTCCGGAACATTCCAATTGGTGTAAATTTCGCAATAACAACTTGTGTTAACCATCAATGGTTAGATCTTAGAATTTTTGTAGCGTTGAAAGTGTACTAAAGAACATGAAGTCATTCATGGTCTTTACCATATTTTAATTTGAAACGTATGATATTATTTTTTTTTCATAAGTAATCTTTAACAAATTGCCGTACAATCAAAGTAATCTCACAGCAAGGTTAGTTGTCGGTGTTGATGCGGGTTTGATAAGCAAAGCGGTTAACGACCATTAAAACGTTTATAGTCAGATTATGTCGCAGCCGCAGATAACACGACCGAGCATTGAGCATTGCGGAAATATTGTTAAGACAGAGGACGTTGCAGTACATGACAATAACTACGAAATCATGTAGGAATTACATAGATTGTGAGAGATATTTATCAGGCAGCGTTCAAATCCGACGCTGGTGTAAGTTGCGCCTGTTATTATTGAAATTGTTACTTTAAAATTGTTCAATTCCAAGTGAGTGTTTGAGAAAATCAGTTTTGATCAAAAATAATAATAATGAAATGTGGATGAAAGCGTTTCATCGCAGAGAGCCAGATGCAGGAGAATTCACAATATCATTCTATTTCAGTGTTTTGCGCGCTGTTGATGCAATGGCTGCCAAGTTTTTTCAGCGTGCGCGATCTTAACTGAATCTGTGAATTAAACTTGCCTGTGACCTTCACAATGCAAAAACAATATTTTCCTCCCAATTAATTACCGTAAAGCCGACTTAATTTAGACACAATTATATTTCATTTTGATTTTTCTGCAAAAGACGTGCACAGTTCACTGACCATCAGTTCAATTTAACTATAACATTGTCATGCATTCATACAAATAAAAATAATCAACGTAAGGTGGATTTTCGAAAATTGTTCAATAATATATTCAAAAATTGTTTATGTAGATTGATATACTTCATTATAATTTCGCAATCGGTAACGTAAATGTGAACGTATCAGCGTAGGTAGCAACGCTTCTATATCCCAGCATCCTTGTGTCACATAGCAATGTGTTGATACTGTTGCACTCCGCAAACCTGTCTCTTGCCTAACGACAGTCCATGACTTTATGATAATTTCACGTATTTTACGCGAAAACGAACAAAAACCTTGACGGTAAAGATATCGTAAACATATCGCTGAGGTCTCGATGAATCAATGCATATATTAACAAATACCGGTTTTTAATACATTAAAATTGGGTTACTTGTATATTTATTCGGAATTAATAACCTACGGTATTTAGCATTAGATTTATTTTATGAAGTCCAAACATAAGCTTTACTAATAATATACGAGTAAAGTACAAATGGTATAAAGCACTACAACATTATTTAGCTGCTAAAAGTTAAACGACGAAATGAAACACAATTATTATTAGATCAAGCATGTTCTAATGGGGGCTATTTTAGACAAGCTACTGGAGTGTAGGCGATCGAAAATAACATTGCGAACGCCTGCCTTGCAGAACTGTGATCCCAGGATGCTAGGTCTGAGTCGTGCCTCCGCTCATTACAGAGAATTTTGTGGTATTATATATGTAAAATGTTCATAATGAGGAAAACAAATTGTTTATAAACCTAAACAGAATAGCGGATAGCTTTCTATAGATAGACTTCCAAATGTAAAGTTTATATTGTTGCAGGACGCCTAACATGCGTGCAAGTGCTGAACATAATGGTGCTGCTTGGCTTCATGCTGAACTACGCGCTGCGCGTCAACCTAACCATCGCCATCGTCGAGATGATCTACGACGAGTCCGACAACCACACCACCGTCGCACATCTCACCAACCTCACAGACCATGTCAATGTCACTCAGGTACATGACCACCAAGTCATTTTTAATTACGCTTTTGAGTAATTCAGTGGCAGTTGTACTGAATTCTAAGAATTCAATTGTTAGCTGTTCATTGTGCATTACATTATAGAAAATAGCGATACTCGTTGAAACGTAATTTATTTTATACTTTGTCTTTAGAATACAATGTAATAGAATACATTACTCAGAACTGGTTCTTTAGTAACATCTTTTTCTTTACGTATTTCCTTATTTGCTGTCACAAATATACAAATGATTTGTTTTTAACAATCAGCATTATGTTACTTTCAAAAGAATGCCCTAAAATGGACATAACATGTGGAGATAAAGACTTAAGTCTGTTTTATTTAAGTAACGTCTTTTTTAATTTAGATGGATAACAGTTAATTAATTTAAATATCAAATTCCCATTTAAGTGACAAGGAAAGGATTATATCAGTTTGAGATTTCAAGAAATGACATCAGTGTATCGTCTTACGATAACTTGTAACATTCCAGTAGGGGGCGAGAGGTCAGCCATGTTGATAGCAGATGATAGTTTGGTGCAAACTGCAAAGTGCGCAGATTGCAATCGACGGTGTTTTACACGTGCTAGTCAGCAGTCAGTGAACTGCCAGTTAAATCTGGATTTGTAAAGTTAAAAGTAGACCGGAGTGGTAGACTTGTTTATAATTGAAGATATCTGGAAATTATAGATATCTGAGAATAATTCTTATTGGTTAAATTCTTTTGCGGATAATTTATTGATCTTTCGTTTGTATCTGATTTTAATATTTTTCTTTTCGTATAATTCCAGAGTATTCACCTTCCGACTAATTGTCCGTGTGTCAATTAACTGCTTGCTATAAATAACTGTTGATATAATGATTAATGTGCGCGGTCGGTGGTCAATTAAGACATATTTCTGCGACGTATTTCGTTAGAGATAGCTCGTATCAATTCTCTACGTATCGCTTGTTATCTGTATGATGTAATCGACAATCATTACATGACAAGTTGGGCTATTTATGGACCTTCTTGTTTGTGTTTTTTCGACGAAGTTCACAGTATAGGATAATGCTTGCTTGAAAGTTTATTAGAACGACAATAGTAGAATGGAGAGAACTTTTATTCCACAATTCCTTTAACATTGTTGTATACGTAAGGTCTATACAACTGTAAATAACAGTGTAATATGTTGTGCAGCATCCAGAACACATAGAGCAGACACGTTACCACTGGGATATGAAACAGAAGAACCACCTGCTGGGATGCTTCTTCTGGGGATATGTCCTCACAGAGCTGCCGGGCGGCCGCCTCGCTGAAATTATCGGCGCCAGGTAATAATCTTCAATTTCCCCTTTATTAAATTTGTAAATTGAACCTATAAGTAAGAACTAAAATTCGCACGAACCCATATTGTGCTGTAGAATTATATATTTAACTATGATTGATGTTTTACTATGACCACACTAAAAGTCAATTAGTCAATTACGCGTGTTCGTTGTGGAATCGGGAAGTCAAGATGGCGTCTCCGCAGAAGCTTCCAGAAACCGCTAATAGAAGGGTCGAAGTCAACGAGCGCCCGGCTCCTTATTCTACAGGCACAATTGACCAATCGCTCTTACGTCATGCCTTAATTTAGATTTTTGGGTGCTATTAACAATGTTTAGATAACTATGTACTTTGTATATGATAAACTAATTCTTAAATAAATTTCAAAGGAATCTTTGTAATAAAAAGTAATAATTTTTAAATAATAATAGAGTAGAATATGATGTTACGAAAGACCATTGGGTTAAACCCCGCCAGAGTGTAATTGACTAATGATACTTTACGTAGGTATTAACTTGGTCGGATACAACGTTGGAGTTTTATTATTTATCTGTGGGCAACCAGTGTGGGCGATGACAGCAACTGCTTGCTGACTAATATCTGAGCTAGCTTTGAATCTAGGACGATGCCATCAGGTTCAAATATACTGGACACGTGGTCCTCGTTTTTTAGTGTATTAATTTTAAAGTTTCCTTAATTGAATAGATATGTTATCTGAATAGCTAACGACAATTTAGATGATCGATGATGACTCTTAATGTACGTCTTGGTAAAATAGACACGGTTTTTTAATAGCATTTAACAGTAAAGAATTACTTATAAATTGATGTTTTTGATTATACACAGATGAACAAATGCTTAGAGACTTACATTAGCGAAATATTGTGCCATCGAGCTGTTATCGCCATTGCGGTGTGTACAGGCATGGCGTGAGCGCCATCATGCGTGAAATGGCGGGCGTCATTTTTTATGTTCGATGATGTGGGCGCTGATTACTGATACAGATTCCTGACGAGCCATTGCCAGCTGCTCTACATTGTTAACTAAACTGAAACTCTCATGTTATAAGAAAAAACATTGAGTGTTGGTATTGTTATAAAATTATTTATTTTATCTAAAAGCGAAAGATACGCACAGCTAGTTAGTATTCAATTGACGATATCACATGGTAAGGTTGGATTTAATGGTGTTTCTTTGAATAGGCGAGTGTTCGGGTACAGCACTCTCCTAGCCAGCTTTCTGACGCTACTGTCCCCCGCGGCGGCGGCGGCGGGCTTCGGCTGGATCGTGGCGCTGCGAGTGGCCCTGGGCTTCTTCCTCGGCGTCACCTGGCCCGCCATACTGCCTATGGCCTCCAAGTGGATCCCGCCCATGGATAGATCTAAATTCATGTCCAATATGATGGGTGAGTTGAACAACCTACTTTATTTACTAAACGTATTCTATTTGTAATGCCCGATATATTATCACCTTATGTCGTCATTGTAATGTCGTCAATCACATTTTTTTAGCTTTACTATAGTGACTGACGACCGAGAAATAATTCCATCATCCATTAGGCCCAATAAGTAAACAATCATGACGCTAGAAAGATAATTTAACGGACAAATAAGACGCAATAGTATAATGCGTCCGGGTGTTATCTCTCAATGTGATTGTGGTGTGCGACGTCGAGTGGGCTCGTTCGGCTTATTTTTACAATGGTCGTTTTGCCGCGCGTCCGATGCAAGATGGCGTCGGAGGCGCGCGCGGGCGCGGCCGCTGACGTCACGGCGAGCGCGGCCCCTCATTGGCCCGCGCCGCACGACTGCGCGCGCTAACCTTGCGCAACGGTTGCCATGCGCGTGCACCGGCTACCGAGAAACGTGGTTTATTATTCGTTAGTCTCCGAATACGTTACTTGATCGTGTATTGTAGCTAATGGAACCCATTAATTTATTTACGTGTAGATCTACACGTGTTAAAATTACTGCGCACAATACTCAATGATTAAATACTCGCATGTTTTTTACATCCTAGTGCGATTATTAAAGAAAGAGATAAATGTGGATGATTTTTCACATTTGTTTTTAACACTTATAAAAGTCGATAGTGACGCTTTTATAAAACTTAATGACTATTAAGTTAGTGTGTAGAGGGGCGGGGGGCCTGTGCCCTGTGGCGAGAGCTTCGCCCGCGCGCAGGGTCACACTGGGCTGGGACTGGGCCGCTATTCCGAAACCGCTCGTTATTCATTTTAATAGGTCACGGTTATTTTAATTTATCATTGCTAATGTTGCTGAAACGTGGCACAGCACGGTTAAATATAATTACGATATAAACTAGACGATTAGATGTTTATTCGTTCCTTAATTGTAACTTTTCGTAATTATTGTTGGATTATTAATTTTAATTTCGACTTTTTTTAGCACTTTTGGTTATCACGATGATTTTTTTACGTTCATTTCTAAGACTAAATTTTAATTGCTTGTTAAGTTTTAAAATATAAGACGTCAGATAATTGGACCTTGCGTCGCGCCGCGATAACATTTGCATACTCTACTGAAGGACGTATTTAGTACAGAGTGACGCATACGTTACTCATACACACTGACACAATGCTCCTAACTGTTAAATTCCATTGCAGTGATATTTGTATTATTATATACTAGCTTTCGCCTGCGACTCCGTCCGCGAGGAATTATAAAAAACAAAAGTGAAGTCAGTAGCCTATGTGTTCTTCCAAACTAACCTCTGAACCAAATTTTATCGAAATCTGTTCAGCCGTTTAGGCTACAAAGTTTAACAAACATCCATCCATCTATCTAAACTTCCGCATTTATAATATTAGTATGATTGTTGTTTTTATTCTGTTAAATATAACGAAATATAATCTCAATACGTAATAGTATACAGAGAAATTTAGTTCTACGGTTTCAAGCGCTACTTGCTGAAGACCAAAATAATATCGGTATAACACTGCATTACTGTAATTTCAGTTTCTGAGACTAATTATAAATAATTAGCGAATAAAGATTAATTTTTTTTCTGCTCATTCCAATTGTATTACTGGAATAATAAAAACTTAGAACGCTATTCATAATTCTTGTGCAAGTTATAATCGTAAAAGGCGCACTCAGACGAATTAATTAAATGCAGTAAAAAAGATGAATCTAACGACATAAAAAATAGACATATACTTAAACTTGCAACAAAAACTTAGATGTGTATAAATTATCAATTGATTTCTCAGTCGAGTCACGTTGCCGTTAATAATTGAATGTCGTGATGAAATTATTACAGGTAACATACTGCTAGTTACATAACGACAATTTTAACAATACCACAAAGATAAATAAAGAGATAAATTGCTGTAGAACTATCTATACTTCTATACTATTATAATAAAGCGTAAACACACACTTCTTTGTTGCCTAAGATGTCAGCAATTACAGCATATTTATGAACAATTCTTGTTAAATAAAATTTAGAAAGCTTTACGTATAAATATCACTGCATACCTCGGCTGACACCGACATCAAGGTAATAATAATTGTACAATATAGACATAACAGCTACAATAAGGGAGGTTTACTATTTTCAAGTAATTATTTCGTTACTTTTTAGTGTACTATTTTTTTTAGAATATTTTGCTTTTGTATGTATTCAATTCACGTAAAAACAATTGGGCTGATTTTAAAAATTCTTACACCATTAGAAATGTAATTCATCTACTTTTATATATACTTTTATTATTTTTTTAATTTCACGCGGACGAAGTAGCGGGCAACAGCTGGTGTTAAATATACAGTTAGTACATTCAGTTTGGTGATTTTTACCGTAACGAATTGATTCAATCGATTTGTTGCGAGAAGACAGTCGGCGAGGATAATCGGTCATTTTAAATTGACAGTCTCAATTGAAAATTCTGCCACCGACAAACATAATTTTTGAAACAAAAATCTTTGTAATTGCGTCTTTAACTCGAAAGTATAATAAAAGATTGTCGGATTAGCTCTCTGCTTATTTGAAAGGATTAGATATTTAGAGCTTACGCACAAATTGACTAAACTATCGAACAACTATTATCTCATGGAGGTGCGCACACTAATTGATTTTTAGTTGTGCAATTAAACAGTAGCATTGGCGAAACAACCGACAATCGCACAACACTTGTGCGACAGTTTAGTCACAGATGTACGTCCGCTTTTAAAAAAACTAACGCGCAATAAGAAACAAGATTACAAATCTGTATAGGTGATTTTTTGTTTGATAAAGTATCCTTGAATAGTTTTAGAACAGTCGAATATAAGTGTTTTAATCTTTGATTACCTTATATCTTATCTAATACTTCAAAAACTGGAAATAATTAGTATTTAATACTTACAAAATACGTCGTAATAAATGAAAATAGCAATAACAACAACTTATTACTTCCTTCATAAGATTTTTTAATATATCAACAGGTAAGAAAAGTTTCGCGCGATAATACTGCATAATATTTATAAATCTAACTCAATTAATTTACGAAAGCTTGCTTGCAATCGGTGCAGATTCGTGTCAGCAATAAACCTCATTTTACATACATCGTTTATGTGAGAACAGAGCCGAGCTTTGTACTTGTAGAATAATCTCTGATTGTTCCGACTTACGTCAGTTAGCTAGGACAGGGGGCGCGGCCGACGTTTCTAGTACTTCAGAACTTGCTTGTTATTTTGAAGTATGTTTGAAAAGTAGTATAAATAAATTTAAACTACCGCTTGAAGAATTCTAAACCAAACAGACCTTGTTAAAATCAATTAGGGATGGATGAACAAGAATAAAGTTATTGAATTGCGATGTTTTGTAATACGTAAGCTTGTGATGATGTAATAATGTATACAACTACGAATGCAGTTTTTTATTATTAATTAAGAAACGTACTATCAGCACGTGTTTTGTATTACGCAAGTCATTTAGTTTTGTATGTTGACTAGCGGGCAACACCCACTTTGCCGCTTCCTTGTTAGATAATGATAAAAACTACATCACGCGACGAAAGGTAATTAATTTAATTACGAATGTGTTGTGATGAAAAAAATCCATAGAGATAAAAACAATAGAGTGCGTAAAATTACGACTATAGTTTTTACAACGCAATTTAACTTTACCTTTGCACACGGAAAGGTCGAATTTTATAACACTTCATTAACTAATCTATAATTTCTTTTTCTTAATATAAAGTCATGTCGATTTTTTACTTTACTCTAGGTAATAGATCAATTTTCATATATTTCTCGGCTATTAGTGAGCTCCCATGCGGCGCGGTAGGCGATTTGCTTTCACTTTCGTCAGCGTAGCGGTCGGCTGTCGACTATCGGCTGCCGGCCAGACTCCGCGTAGGAATTTGACGCGGGAGAAACGCCTCACTATCGAGTCTCGCATCTTACATATTCTGTCACAATAACTACTATGAGCAGGCGCACTTTTGACTAAACTATCGGACAACTGCTGTGCGATTGTCGATTGTTTAGCAGCCCTTTCAACTGTTTAGTTGCACAACTAAAAATTGTGCGCGCACCTCCGTATAAACTAATAGTAATCAAAGGGCAACTAAACAGTTGTGACATAGTTTAGTCAAAGATGTGCGCGTACTCTAAGAACGCAAAAGGACAAGCGCACCTGTAAGAATTATGTATACGTTCATAAATAGAAGTGGAAGAAGCGAGAGATGTGTCAACCAACCTCTCTAGGTTACAGGCGTGAGTGAGGTTTCTATGAAAATTTGAAAATAAATCTGTTATGAGTAGCACGCTGCCGAATATCCTGTTTACTCGACACAGGTCGCAGAGCTAGGAATTTGACACCGGTCGTGTCACTGTTGTTAGTGCCCGGCCGCATGAATCAATGTAAACGTTACTTTACATTGTTGCAACAATGAATTGAAATCGTTTATAACATTTTTACTATTTCTTATGTTATTTTAAACTCGTCACTTCCGTTGCCATTTTACTACGCTTTGTTATTTTTCTAACTACCACAAATGACGTTGAAGTCCTTAAAGAAGGTATCGGGAAGGAAAATCTCTGTTTATCGATTTATGTTTGAGTGTTAGCAAAATATCACAACCTTAATGTGCCCATTGCCCTTCTCCTTGCGCCGACGACCATCTAGGTCTAGGCATTTTCGAGGAAAACGCATACATGTCATTAAGGTTTATTCGCAAATGTCGCCTTGACCGCCATCGATGGCCTTTACCCGCCCGGGGTTTTCCGATCATAACCTGTTCCTTGATTTCTCTTATTTGATTGCCATTTTAATAATAGTTTCTAATGCGTCACCGTTGAAACAAATATAGAAAAAAAAGTATAAAGATTTCGGATAATTTTATGGGCAGACTCCTTAGGTCATATCAAGACATTTTCCGCAAACCTGGATAAACGAGGAATGTATTCTTGCAGCCTCATCTCTGGGTGCTGCGATCACGATGCCGGTGTGCGGCTTTCTTATCGCACATTTCGGCTGGGAATCTGCTTTCTACTTCACCGGTGAGTCCCTTCAATTTAGATTACTATAAAATCCCTTTATTCGACATAATACTGATGCGGTGAATTGCTGGGGCAGGTATAATCGGTGTGATGTGGTCTGTGGCGTGGTTCGCGGTGGTATACGACTCGCCGGCGCAGCATCCGCGCATCTCTGAAGCAGAGCGCAACTACCTCCTCAAAGCTCTGCCACAGGATAACAGTACTAAGGGGGTGAGTCCATATAACGCTTTAGCATTGAAGAAAACTCAAGTTCACTACAAGCTAGACTAGATAACCTTTTATTTAATCATACTAATATTATAAATGTGAAAGTTTAGATGGATAGATGGATGTTTGTTAGAGTTTGTACACTAAACGGCTGGAAAAATTTGGTATAGATGTAGAGGATAGTCTGGAAGAATACATAGGCTACTTTTGTTTTTAATTCTACGCAAAGGGAGTCGGGGCAAAAGCTAGTAGTACATATTTATGTCAGTTTGATAGTTGACGATAAAATAGGGTTTAGTACTGATGAACATAAAACCGCTTTCAGTGTCCCACTGTACAGTTGGACCGGTAAAGTTTTCTCTATTGAAATTAACGTCGTAAAGTTAACTGTGGAGTGGGTGAGAGCGAGGGCGTGGGCGCTAAGGATAAGGCTGTTTTAGGAGCCGCTTAGTGATAGAACTATGCAACGTTAACTTTCTCTATGGACCAATTAAACATTTTTTATAAACTTTGTAGTATAATATAAACATAATTTCACTAGTTTTACTATTACTGCGTTTGTTCCAATATCAATAGTTTTGTGTTCCTACTTAGTTTTCAATACAAATTTTTACTTGAAGATGCTACCAATATTAACCCAGTGAAAGGGACAACTGTGATGCAACTTGACACTCTTACATCACTACGCGTCTACAGATCTAAGCTCTATGTTGAATGTCACTTTAACGTTACCCAATGTCTGTTTGTCAACGACGCTGGAGTTACTCTTTAGTGGTCTGATGTTACTTTGTTGCGACAACTTATCTTGACCTGTCTCTACAAAATAATTGGATAGTTCAAAAAGAGATTTAGACTACGTAAAGAGTGAAGAATTTTAAACGTTCCTATAGTTTTCTGTAGAGGCTAGCACGAACCATTCCTATTCAACGCGACTGATTGAAGGCATCTCTGACATCCTTGTAATTTTATTGTAGACAAAGTTACTTTGATTTTTCTTGTTTTTAAGTATGCATATTGTGTGCAGCACATGCCTGTCCCCTGGCGCGCCATGCTGTGCTCTGCGCCGGTGTGGGCCATCATCATCACGCACGGCGCCTCCGTCTTCGGCTACTTCACCGTCGTCAACCAGCTGCCCTCCTACATCGAGAGCATCCTGCACTTCAATATTAAACACGTAAGTCACTTTGTTATATACTGATTTTTGTTATTCCAGGTAACAAATATCCCATCTCTCCATACTTTTTTATAATATTTAAAATGTTAGATATCGATCGGTGTTTGACAAGAAAATCCCATTGATGGATTTTATCTATCTATACGTATAAAATTGGGCTGTCTGTTTGTTATATCAAAAGAAAATTTTCAGATTTCGGGAAGATGATGCAATTGCTTTGCTGATAACGAAAATCACGTTTAATTTTTTTGTCTGTCTGTCTGTCTGTCCACAAGCCGCGTTTGTTCCGGGTAATTTCCGAAACGGCTGCACCGATTTCGACCGATGTCTATGTCCGTCTATGTCAGCTACGCTTCAGTTTTCATTGAAGGGTAGCTGGGCATTTGTAGGCTACTGTTTTATCCTACTATTGCGTGGACAAAGTCGCGCGCAACAGCTAGTTTGTAATAATATTGATACGATCATTTATTTCAAATTATAATCTTTTATCAAAACAATGATTGATGTGATTTCAATCATTATTTTTAGATTTCTTCAAGTGTTTTTATATCTAAAGTTGTCAGGATCCTTAGATAAAAATCGGTTGGAAATATTCACATCTGCTTATATTAAACAAATCATACAATTTTAAATATTTATAACTATTTCTGTTTAACGCAGATGTCGATTGTTCCTTAACATTAACATTTATAGTGAATATGTTTAATTTCGTTATGAAAGGAAGCGGATCTCATAACATCCTGATATATCTTGTCATGGGAAAGTCATATTGTTGAAGTGCTTTCGTATTTTTCATTTACCATCGTCATGGGGTAAAAAGGAACGTGTTATCGAGCGCACAATTAAAATAAATCATAATAAACGAATTAAACACGTAATTTATTACCTCAATTATTGAAAACTAGCTGTTCCCGTGCGGCTTCATCCACATGAAATTATAACAAAAAAAAAACTTTTTTTATTTGTTTTATTATCAAAGTATCAATTGCAAATATAAAATTACCGTTATCATAATAACCTTGTTGGTCCCTTTCCCACATGAGGGGTTTTTTCCAATTTATATACCCCTTAAGTTTAATAGCGTGAAAATATATAGCCTAAAGCGTGACATAAGTGTAGGACTTTTTTTGAAAAGAAGAATTATTCAAAAATATGCTGTGATTGCTGACAGTCTACGCAACAAAGTAATGTGTGTTTACGCTTTTTTATATTAGTATATATAGTATAGATATAGATAACTTCACTTCTAAGAACTGAAGTTAGTTGTCTATTCATTAAAAGTAATAAAATACTCCAGTAGCTTTTGTATAGGAATATTATTTGTATTCATTACTTACAAGTGATTGGGTACTTCCCTGCATACTAATCACTTATGATAAGTATAACCTCTTTGGCAATACATTGGTGGAAAATTATTGTCCAGATAACAATATATGGTGTAATCACATGTCAAGTCATCAGTGTGTCAGTTTTTTACGTCTTTGGAACTGGGTAGAATGAAGCGTTTGACAAAATTTAATAACCCAGGCATAGACCGCCTAAACTTTTTATTCAGAGAAAAAATTATTACAGAAATCTGAATCACAGCTATGGAAAAACAATAGAAATATATATTTTTAACCAATAAATTTAAAACGTAATCGTAATTATAAAACTTTACAAAAGATAAGGCGAGTCTATGTAGGTGTCTATGTAGTCGATATGTAGGGATTCCATAAGTTATATATGAAAAGTCGGACAAAATCAGCAAAGACATTATACTAATAATTTGAAGTAGTTGTCTTTAAGTTCTATAAACAATGTAAACCTATGTATTTATATTATTTTTATGTATTTGTGCTTCATTATGCATAATTAAAAACTTTTACCGATTCACGCGCTACTTCAAACAATTCTCATTCTATTTTGACCAAAGCATGCATGAATGTAGACGTGCCTTATCTTGACTCGATAATTACAAAATATGTTTTAAAAAAGAACAATATGTTTAGTCTAAGTGATATAATGTAAGCTAGCCGGCTCTGTATACTCTCCCGTATGTATTTACACGTGGCGGCTCGTGTGCCGCGGTCGATACATTGTAGTCGCATTGCTTACACGTGTAACGTTGTTAATAACTAACATTTTCCCTGAAGATACCTTCTAGAAAAATAAACGTGACTCACACCTCCTTTTTATAAATTCACGATTTTTTAAAGCAGACACGCTTATAACACGAATTAACGGTAGTTTAGTTTCACGTGAGACGCCAATGTTGTCAACGAGTTTAGCTGGTTTGATTGCTGCTTAAAATATTCAAACGCTAATTAAAGCTAAAAACCACATTATTATGTAATATTGAATAAATAATTCTCGTTTTCAATGGGATTTAAATTTGAGAAAGACGGCTACAGTTATACTGATTAACGTAAATGTACTGAATACCACTTTAAAGTCGTTCATGAATTGATTTGAATTTGTTTATAGAAATATTTTTATTTGACATTTAGTATTACTTCACAAAATTACAAAACGGTTAACACTTAATTTTTACTCGGGAAATATTAATCTGATAAAAAACTATAGCGTCAAGTGTAATTTACTGTAGTCTAGAATTTGAATTCTAGTATAATTAAAAAAAAATAATGTGTATACCAACAGCTTTCTAAAGCACTAAAGCCTGTTTTCTTTACAAATGTAGTGGTTTGAATTTTTTTACACGGCTTTAAAAAGTCTTAAAACGTGTTGTTCTGTGGTATTATATTCAAGACTATCGGTCGTTGGTATTTTGATATAATTTAGCCTGACTTCTCTACGAGTTGCAAAGGACAAACAAGCATCACGCAAGGCTCCTGGGCGATTGCATCAGCCGGTTAGTGGACAGCCTCTGATAATATACAAATAACATAAATTCCGCACCGCAAATATCGAACTAAAATGGAAATTAATGCCAGGTCCTTGGCTTTATTGAAATTTACGAAAACTATATTTAAACGTCTATAATTTCCCATTTTAAGATTACAGCTTGGCATTAAATAAGTTAGGAACTGTCTGTTAAAAAAAAATTATCCAGTATCTATGTGTTTGTCAATTTCTATCTGTCTAATAAGTAAGTATTCAGGCAGTTCAGCTGAACAGTCGAACTGTTTATTTAAATAATAGCATAAAATGTTGACTAATGGCCACTCAGTCAAAAGCTTATTACTTAAATAAAAAAATATGCAATTAATGTTATTATTTTTGCGGTTTTGGTAGTAAAACAATAGAATAACGTCATTCATTTGAATCAGGATTGTCCTAAACAAATGTCCCGCATGGTGACCGTAGCTTTCGGTGTGAACGCACTATTTAACGCGCTGCAATTCTCAAGTTACAGCATTTGTTCAATGTCTAGTTTTTTAATGTTGTTTTTTTTCATAAACGCAAAAAGATATTTACAACATTATTCGAGTCTAAATTGCGTGGTTGTTATTGTTTATTTAATTTGATTTTTTAATACTTCGTTTATTAAATAAATTTATGTATGTTTAATGAATTAAAAAAAAGCAAATCTTTCACAATTTGTATCACAACAAAAAAAGGTTGAATGTTCGCTTTAATATAAAACTAGTTAGCATTCAAGATAATCGTACTGAACGACCTTCATTAATTCTATTGTGGAAACAAAACATCAAAAACTAGTTTTACTTTAGTTATCAATATGAGACTAAACAAGTTTAAGGAAAACCATTTAAAAATCTTGTAACAAAAATTCAAAGAAAGTTAATTTTATATCCGAGTTAAGTCTCTTCTAAGTATTGTTTTTTGTGTAAATTTAACCCAAAACAAAAATTATCACTCGCATATCAATGCGGGGAATAACACAAAAGTGGAAATACCGCAGAAGTCATTTACATAACTGAAACTTGTTTTGCTTCTATGGTTTAATTATATCTGATGCAAAAAAACAATCTGCTAGAACATAAACAAGACTTCTAAATATAGCTGTGAGCCTAGTACTAGAGCTAGGGCTTATAGGACATTTGCCCACAACAAAATTGTAATGCTAGTTTCACACAAGGGCACCACAGTACGGAAGAGATGGCGTTACTCATTGTTTGAACGAACATATTGTCCAAACGGAACTGCCCCTCTAGACAAAATGACTTTCGATTAGCGACGTCGCTTGGAAAATCTACTAAATGTGTCAAAATGTATATGAATGAATACGTGACTTATTGAATGTTATTGTCAGTTCCATACCTTTTCAATTTTCGATCATATAATCGTATGTTACGTTGTCTAAGGGGGCTGTTCCGTCTCGGCGATTGCCATACTGTCCTATCCTAAAGATGCTTCACTGTGCTGTCCTGCCGTCGCCGCCGTGTGAAACCGGCATTATCATCGCCGGACATTCCGGAGCTCGGCGCCGTCGCCTTACTAATTATAGAATTCAATAAAAACCCACGCTAACCGCAAACTCTTTACGATAGAATAGCTCGAGAATAAAAAAAACTGCAGTTAGTATTTTAGTATAAAAATAGCAACATCCTGTATAAGGTCTGTGACACAATGCTGAAATTAATTTTATCTTAAGCCTTTGTATTAAATTATAGTAAAAAACAATAGTTTTATTATTTAGATCTTTCATAAAGAAAAAATATCCTAGGGTGGAGTAAGGGATTTATCATTCACCTGGGAATATTGTGCTTTTAACATAGGGGGTTCCATTCAAATCTTATTATTGTGTGATTTCACATACGTATGTTTTATTTTTCAATACATATGTCGTCTTTCGCAAGCTTATAGCCCTATAGTTATCCTGTTGCATGTAATGTCACATCCTGTGCGGTTATTGGATATTTCCTTCATCAGTAACAAGTTGGTGTAATATTAAAGTGGTATGGTCTGGTATCCATTGTACATTACGTACGAGGTAATGGTTCATTACGATGTGCTGGTTTAAGCAAGCAAAATGTAATTAAAACATATAAGAGAATAGTTCTTGATAGACAAAAAATCTTAGTTTTTAAAATATCTTGTTTTTATGTTTTTTAAAATTCACATTTTCATTATCAGCCATTTTATAGACATCAGTTTAAAAGCAGGACAATGTATGTACCTTACGCCCTACATGGCTGTGACAAAGGAAAATAATTACTGTGCATATTTATTACTGTATTTGAGATCAAGTATTCTAAATGTTGTTTGGTCAATGTAAAATAGTTCTTTATAATTTGATGTCTTTATTTATCAATATTTTCCTTTGATTTAATAATAATTACGATTTATATAAAGTCGGTAAAAAAGGCAAAGATTTGTACAAGAAAATATGTCTATATTTTCTTCGTTAAATTTAATATAAATCCCTATTACAGGAAATAAAGTAATTTCAAGTGTTACCAATGAAATGTTATAACATTGAGATATCTGGAAGGTCGTGTCTATTATTTATAATCTGGAGAAACGCCAAATACATTAGACACGGCGCAGGAAGCATCGTTGGAACTAAATAAATACAATTCGAAGTTTCCTTGTAAATTATACGTCGATTACATAAACGTTAAACATACTACAAAGCGATAAAATCCAACGCAATATTATACACTAACTAAAGTTTACATTATGTGGAAGGAAAAAGGATGTACGTCAAAATATATTTACTCAATATGTTAGCGTTTTGCTCACAACCAAATATTTTCCAATAATTTTGTTGAAATCGTGTCACAACACTATTTATTTGTGTTTGCATTTCCTCTTTTGGATAGTGTAAAACATTTCGAGATATTTGCTCTTCCATCTTTTATATAAAAAAGCAAATTAGTTTCTACACTTTGGATAGATATTTTGAAATAATATAAAGACATAGCAGTGTCGGGGCAATGACATACTGTATATTAATCACGGGATTAATCAACTCTCCTTATTTCGTATGCGCGTCCTTTTCACCCACAAGTGTGGGTCACTTGTGGCACACTGCGAGCCGCCAGGCCCCGTCGCGAGGTGATTCATGGCATAAAACTGTACCGTTGCAGTGAATGTCCTTTCCCAACCAAGTACAATGCGCCATAAAAGTACTTATTAACGTTTTTATTTTTACTAATGTTATAACTGAATTATAATTTTTTTACAACGTAGTTGTGCGTGTAATCTAAGACGCAGTTTATCTTCCGGAACAAGGAAGCGGCCGGTGTCGCACGCTTTGCGGACATATCTAATGTTACTGCTAATAATTGTAATTATAGACATTTCCTTATCCGCCTATAACTGTAATATGGACTATAGAATATTGGATAAAACGTATAGAAGCGAACAACTTTATTTTAGCCAAGGTCAACTACTAAACAGAAATAGACGCTTTTGTTATGCAGTGTACGTTAGGGTCTTGATACTGAGAAGCATTTATATTACGGGTTCGTTCGTGTGGTCGGTGCACGGCGGCGGGCCCGGCCCTCGGCGCCAGACGACAGCCGTCAGCCCTGTACTGACTCACGCTCCACTGAACTCCCCTCAACCCCCACATACAGTGCTAAGAGGATTTATTATATACAGGATAAGCGTTCGGGGTGTTTCTCAATTAAAAAAACAATCCTTTTCCCCAAGCCCCGAGACGTTCTTATACTCATTTAAATTAGACATAAGCCGATTAAAAAATTTCTTTATCAGCTTAAATGTTTAAATGTGTTTTACACTGTTGCGTAAGAAGTATAGAATTCACAATATTTTTAATGTTATTTTGTTTGAAAAGTGTAGCATATTGTATAAATTTGTATTCATCTCACGTAAGCGAACGTATTATGAGGTCAAGTTAATGACATGTAAAATCACCGCCAAACAAATCCTCCACGTCCTGATGTGCGCGCTCGTTTGTTGTGCAAATTATGTGCCATTATGTACTTCACATATTTACTTTGACATTTTGAGTATCCATGTGAAGCAGTGGTCGGACATTTTGTTAACAGATGAAATTTTCTGTATCGACAAACTTAAAAAACTACTTTAAAAACCAACGCATTAGTTAACATAATAAAACTTTTCATAAGTATGACTATTGTTAAAGAAGTATTTCTTAAAAAAAAAAGATCAATCACGTCATCCTGTTGGATTAAGGGACCCGTTGGCATTGTCGGTCGTAGTTTTATTGTGTAGCCTGCGCGGGAATTCCGCTCAATTAAATATGCTTACAGCGCTGTCTATAATCCTTTGTGATCTGTGTCGAGATGTGAATTTTAAATTATTTTTAGAGCTTTTATCAATTCAATCACTATGTTATTTTGTACTGCTTCTGACGAAACTTATGAAGGAGTTAGTCTTTACATAAGTATTACTAAAGTCATGTGTTTAATCTATTATAGAATGGTTTGCTGTCGTCGCTGCCATACCTGGGCAAGTACCTGTGCGCGCTGGCATCGTCTGTGCTGGCCGACTCTCTGCGCCGCTCCGGCCGACTGTCCACCACGGCCGCGCGGAAACTATTCACTGGCTTCGCGGTCGGCTTCCCCGGTAACTATCGTTTACACATCGTCTTTTTCTCCAGAAAAGAACCTTCTCGACCTTTCTCGCATTTTTAGATCTTCATCTGTCTACGTTACGTTAATTGTTCAATCTGTGTGTTGTCCAGGTGTGATGATGATAGTGCAAGCGTTTCTTGGCCACGACCGCGTGTGGTCTATCGCCATCTTCACGCTGGCTCTGACCATCAACGGCGCGGTGACCGCCGGCTACCTCGGCAACGGGCTCGACATCGCGCCCAACTTCAGTGGTAAGTAACACTAAGCGTTAGTTAAGGCTGCAACGAGTTTTGAGGGTTTTTCCAGTACTAATTATATTCTTGTTCTTAGGCACTATCTTCGGTATGGCCAACACGCTGTCCTCCTTCGGCGGCTGGCTCTCCACTTTCATGGTCGGGGAGCTAACACATGAGAACGTAAGTTACATCAAGTTATACATGTAAAATGTTTTTATTGTCTGTATATTTGAATGTAAAACTGCTTGTTGCAGAACACGTACGAGCAGTGGCAGATAGTGTTCTACATCCTGGCGGGCACGTACCTGCTGGGCGCGCTCTGCTTCCTCAGCCTGGGCTCGGGGGAGCTGCAGCCCTGGAACAGCGCCGCGCCGCCCCCCACCAAGGAGGAGCAGCCCCTCAACGAGCCCCCGCACCAGCACAAGGTGTGAACGTACCTCTAGTTCTTCAAACATTACTTAGTTAAATTGACTCTAGTGAATTTATTACAATATTCCGTTTACAGTCGCGTCTACCGACATTATATTAGGTTCCTTCCTATTTATTGTTTTATGTAAATTAATATGTGTAGCTTTATGACATGTCAGGGTTATTTTCTCGGAGAAACGGGATTTTTTTTCGACATTAATCTAAATGTTCTCGTATCAAAATGTTGCAGCAGCTGTATGCGTATTGGAAATGTCAAATTGTAATCATTTATTACTGTATCTTAGTATTTTATGTATTGATTCAATTTAGAAACATTTTTGTTAATTCAACTTTATTTTCATACACTGATCTCTACGATAATGATAGATAGGTAGTTGTTTCAAAATAACAGATTTTGCGTCATTAAAAGTGCAGTATAGACAGTGCAAGTGTATCTCTATTACTGGTATTCACTATCGCTACCAATAGCTACCATCAGCCAAAATAGCGGAACTCCAGTAAGCACAAAACACCACGAATTAACCTGTCCATTCATAGAGATCAGTGTTCCCAGATCTATTTAGTCTTTAATTAAAAACCGACGAAAGACTGTTCGAATTATTTGTATGAATTAATTCATACAATTATACAATTGCTGGTAAAAAAAAAATATAAATTCAGACGTTTTAAATTAATTTTAAAATGGTGAATTGATATTTTTCACACAAATAACTTGTCAAAATGTAACAAACGAACTTGTGTACACTTGTAATGTACGTTGTAGTCAGTATTTAATGTAATGTTGACAGAATTTACTACTGTCCTATGAGGACAATAAAGTAAAACTTAGTTTTAGGATGACTTGCGATGTGGGAAAAAAACGTGAAAAAAATAACAAAAAAAAGGCTGTAAAATGTGATTTACGTACGAGCCGGCTCGCGCAATGGACACTGATTGTAGCCAGCGATTGGGATACGATCTTGACGTGGAAATATACAACTACATAAACTCTTATTGCCTTATTCCACTTGGCGTCCGCAGCTGCCGTTTCATAGAAGTTTTAACGCGCCAGTGGAAACGAGACTCGTGATTTTTTGTATGAAATTTGATCACTACCAAAGTCTATTGTAATCCTGGTAAAAGTCCCTCAATCATGTACATACTAATCAATTAATTATAACAAGTCTGAATTTAAAATTCACAGAATAATCCAATTTTCACGTCAATGTTCAACGAAACCCGACTCAGTTGTTGAAATGTTTTTAGTATGTAAGTGAAGAGTGGCGGCGGTCGAAGTCTCGCTACATGCTACATGACACTGCGCACGGTCTAGGTTTAAATATACCATTGTACTTTGATAGAAATTACTTAGATATGCAGTTTTTATGCCTTTTGTGATGAAAACTTTGATATGACTCGCGGGGACCAAGGTTAACGACGACGACTGCCGCCATCTCAGTATATCAATAAGTATTCCTCGATAGCTATCTATTTATTGTACGTCACGTGTTTAGGAAAGTTCACAGCCATAGCCAACTTCACTTTAATAAATTCTCAAGTTGTTCCGCTAATCTTTTCGGGGAAATGCACCCGACCATAGACAATCTCGTATTTTACCGTAAGACATAGATAATAAGAAGCCATGTTCAGTTAGCTTTACAAGGGACAATGCATTGTTTTGTTGTGCATTTTGACAGCTGTGATATGAAGAGCTTTGTCTATGGCCCGCCACCACGCTTAGCTACTCTTTGCCTCGGGAATGTGGTCTCTCTTTCTATTATTGTGTTAGAAGGAGACGGCAAACGTTTTTGAACGTTCCGAGCGTTTTCGCGCTTTCAAAATTTAGCACGTATAGAATTTTAATTTAAAAATGGCTATCAGAAGTTCCTAAGTGACGTTAGGTATTTAACAGGTATTGTATTATTTTATCTATGAATTATATTTCGTCTAAGGAACGTGAAGTATTCATCTGTTTTAGTTAGATACAACTTTTGTTTGATATTTATTTATTTTCTGATAAGAAGTCGTATTATATCAGATTTGTATGGATCTTAATGGTTTATATCTTGTACTGTAAAAGATTTTTCTTTAAAAAAATAACAAAAAAAATATAGTTGCTCATTATGATTTAAGTTAGCACAAATAATACAAAAGAAGCATTTCGTGTGCGGCTTATAACTCATCGTATCTTTTGTAAACGAAACAAAGATGTTTGACATATCAAATCAAATGTTGGACAAAACTTTATAAAAATAATAATTATTATTTTGTACATTCGATTAAAGCTGATATATGTTCAAGATAATTGTTTACACTCGAATATAGATGTATTAGGAACAAATATATAACTATGTACAAATAGTGACTAGACAGCTTTGTAAAGTTTCATATCTGATGACCAGTTTTTAGGCATTTTTACTGAAGACGTGTATGGGTTTTTGTGTATGTGTGAACAAACCGTATGTATGAGCTAAATTTAAACTTAACGCAACTTAATACGGTGTTATTGTCTTTGTGACTGTACTTTGTGAACATTATTATTATACATGATTTTTTTAAATAAAGTTTTCAAAAATATTTATATTTTTATTTCTATCCTTTTTAGTTTTTCGAAAAAATATGTCTATTACATTCCCCGTATATTAAATGACATAGGTAAATAATAGTAAAAAGTGTGCACTGCCCGGGAATCGAACCCGGGTCGCAAGAATGGGAATCTTGCATGATACCACTACACCAGCAGTGCTTGCGTTACTTACATTAACTTAGTATCACTTGGTAGTAAAACTTCATTCATAATCAACCACGCTGGCCCACTTGGTTGATTTCACATACATCTTTGAATTCTTTACACTTTGCTGATATCTGCAGACATCACGATGGTTTTCTACACCATAAGAATGTCGGGTAAAATATGTAAATATAAATTTCGAAAATCACATTGGTATACGGCGGAATAGGTACCCAGGACAGATTACAAGTCAAGTGCTTAAATTCTAAACAACAGACGCTCTCTAGGAACCAAAAATGTATATTCATTTCTTTTATAACAGAAAACATCTCAAATACTCCACAACCCGCTCTTCTCCAAATATCTTCTTGATTAAGTAACTAGCTTTTCCCGTGCGGCTTCATTTGCATTACATTATAAAAAACATTTTAATTGTTTACATTCCGTTCATTTGCAAACGTTAAAATTCAAATGCTCAAATAAATAACGCCGATACTGACTAAATTCACAATACCCTGTTTCGGCTTTATGTGGGCGTACCTTTATCGGCAAATATCTTTCGCCCGCGTGGAATTAAAAAAAACAAGTTGTCTTTGTGTTCCTCCAGACTGTTCTCTACATTTGACTTCGAGATCCGTTCGGAAGTTTAGGCTATAAACTCTAGCAAACACCCATCCATGCATTAACCTAGCCTTGCCATAAATACCGAAACAAAGAAAAACATTTTTAAATTGTAAATAACATTTAATTAATAATTTTACAGTGTGTTAGTTTAATACATAAATGTAAAACAATTTAAAATATAACAAGCTTATTCGATTTAGTCTTCATTGGGTGCAATGCTTATTTAATAGAGCTTTGAGCATAAATAGGATTATTTAGTTTGTTAAAATCGTGCTCAACTTTTGAAAAATCCTCATCTGTAAACAAAATTTTTTTGTGACCTTCCTGTGCGTACTTCAGCTCCAGTAGTTGTTTCGATTTTACCACCCTATTCTTTTTTAGATTATCTTTTAAGAAAGGACCAGAACTTTTCAGAGTTTTAAAAATTGAACCCCACTTCATTTTAATATCGCAAAATGTTGTGTAAGGTATTGGCGCCAAAATGAGAACTCAATGTACAATCATCTAATGACATATTCCAAATTCAAACGTTTTATATTGTTTTTCATCGTAACAATATTTATAGCCAGACTAAGTATACTTTCGCATGTTATTAGAAGGAAGTAAGTAAGTGTTAGAGGATAGTAAATAAAAGACGTGTATATGTAACTTATGATATTTTATTCAAGAAACATGTTACCAGCACAGCCTAGCTGTTCCTACGAAGCCCCCGCCGGCAGCGGCGCCGCGCGGCGCACGCGGGGCACCGCACCACTCACATTATATAGAAAAATATATACGTTTATTTTACATATGGCTTTCAATACGTGCTATTGTAAGGACGATGATTATACATATAGTTAGTGTTTATTTTAATAAAGAATTAATAATTTTATATAGTAGTCTGTGGTGGCTGCGCCGGGCCCCGCGCCCCGCACCCCGCGCGCCCTAGCGGCGGTCTCTGGGATCGTTACATTACCTATCACAGCTTCCTATTTGTGGGTTACTTAGCATTATAGCAATATTCGTATGTTTACTGCAAATATATTAAATATTTATTATACAGCAAAATGAAAATCTAGCGATACATGATACATTCTCTATTGAGTTTGCAGATGACTTAACGTGGCGTTTCGTTAAAACAAATAGTAAAACGACAGAGATTACTAATTATTTAGGGAATGCAATTCATTAAACGAAAAATAAAATGTTTGCATATAAAATTCATCTTGTATTTTGTTAATAATCGATATACAAACGCCACGCTGTCATGTTGAACTCGACAACTTCACAATACAACGAAACTAATCGCTCGATGCGACGTTTCATCTCTCCGCCTTGTCGCGACGACCTCGGCTTAACGTCGGTCGCCGCGCACAAACTTTACTCTTATAAAAACAATTTGAACAATTTTCATATAACTAGAAAACAACGATTTTTTTGGTCAATTTCACTAGAATTACATAACAATTAATAAACGAGAAGAAAAAGTTGAATAGACCAATGTACACACGTAATTGACTCAATTTAAACACAAATAAGACAACAAGCGAATTAATTAATTTTGAAGATTAAATTTAATACAGATTAAAAATAACATAACTTAATAATTTAATAAACACATCGCTCATTTGCCTAAATTTTTACTGTAACAGAAGCTTAGCAAACAAATATGACGCTTTGCTTGTAAATAGCACGAGCTTTAAATAACAAAACGAGCTTTTAATATATTTTGGGTAATAATAATTGAAATATCAGATTGATTAAACAAAAAATCATAAAATTTAGTATAAATAATCCTAATCGAGTATAAAATACCGCCGGATCTGTGCAGTTGCGATGCGAAAGATAAAATGTACAATATAAAACTAACATGCAAATAATTTATTTGAGGTTTCCTCATATAAAATATTTTAAGACAAATTTTATCGTCAATAATTGAAAAATGTAATTAAATATTTAAAAATAACTGTACACCTTACACATAGAAGTAGCGTCAGCGAATATCACTTAAGAAAATATACAAAGTATAGTAAACATAACTACGCTACAAGATAAAGTTATCGACCGAAGTTTAAAGCAAAGAAACTCGTAATTTATATGTAACGTTTTAGGCACCACATGTTTGTTCATTCCGTTATATCTAAAGCCCGCTGTCTACGCTCAGTTCTTACTGACAGTTTTATCTGAACAGGCCAACTGTTAAAACATAAATTATACAGTTCTACTAACAGTTAAAGTTTTGTCTATATAAGCAATTTAACTAAACAGTTGGACTAAACAGTTTTTAGGTGTAACTGTCAATTCGAATTGAGCGTATTTTGCGGGTAAGTGCAGGTGAGGCGCGCGGACACAACACGACGGGATTTTTGCACAGAAATATAGTGAAATATTGTTTATAAATCGATAAAATATGGATGAAGTTTTGTTGTTAATAAAACAAAATAAGAAAACAATTATTATTTAGAGAGATATAATAAAAAAGAAAGTAATTAGCGCGTGTCCGCGCGTCACGTCTAATTGAATGCAATTCCTTCAGGAACTAGTGATCGTGCGATATTATTTATATTTGTGTTACGACATCATACAACAAATCAGTTCATACATACAATGTGTGGGTGTATGTAGGACCAGGTTTGTAGTGCGTGTATTGCGCTTGACAACTTACCTAAGTTATAAAGTTAAAGTAGCGTCAGACGGCGGTGAAGCGGTTTGTATCAACTTCTTATATACTTCTATGTACTAATATAACGTAAATTAAGTGTCAATACTAAAATTTGAGTTAAATGTATTGTGGTTACAAACGGAGAAAATATACTATGTCCAAAGTTTTTTTCTATTCTTGATTTCTGTCATATCATTTTTTATTAATATCTTTCCCGCGGGAAATCGTTTTAATGATTTAGTGCAAACTACATTCCTAATGCTGTCGCCACTGTTCCTGTAATGTGTGAGCGAGATGGAATGATGTCTCTCTCTAACACACTCACGCGCGACAAGTGACGTGTCGAGGGAACATTAACTAACGTGTATTTGGTGGGACTGAGCGCATCTCACGTAAATAAGTTACTTGAACACGATATTAAATTATATTAACCTAATCAAATCAATTATTTACAAATCACATCAAAATTGACAAAATTATACACAAATTGACAAACAATCGGAGGTAGAATGATCACAACAATATTTGTAAGGTAAATACGACATTAAGTACAGTCAGGGTCCTTCGCGGTGTAACACTTACTGATAAATGCACTTGTACCTTGTATGCAATGCGTACAAAACATTCAAACGATTGTATCTTTAAAATGAACACCGCCAAATACCCCGACTGTACATCTGTGCGGTCAACGTGTCGTGTAATTTTAAATAACTAGTTTGTGTGTATTTCATGACTTTTCACAATATTTGAAATATTCAACATATTGGCTTTTATATGTAAAATATGTGCCGAGGAACTGAACATTACTGATAGCTAACTTAATATTATTAAAAGGATAAAGGGGATGTTTGAAGGCGGTCCGGGCGGGGCGCCGCGGTCCCTAGGCTGCACCCTAGGGGATGCGCACCGACTGCAGCACCTTGCTGGCCTGCAGACACAAACACTGTTAACTGAGAATATTGTAGACGTGGTGTGTGGTGTTGCGCAGAGGCGGCG
>NW_013526027.1:3553675-3640039 GCF_000836215.1 Papilio polytes
CGCAGAGTACGCCTCCTCGCCCTCGCCCTCGCCCTCGCCCTCCTCCATGCCGTACTGCGCCTGCCCACCCCACACACGGTATGTACAACTCTCGCCTTTGGAAAAGTTCATCGACATAAACATATAAAGATTCTCACTCGCAAGAGTTGAAATTCATGTTCTTCTCTGTTCTTCTGTGCTTCTCTTTCTGCAGCCGACATGGTGGACATGGCGGCATCTTCGCCCTTTTCAAAATGCTCCTCAATGTGCTGTATCTAAGAGATTATATAAGACTATTTCAATGGTAAAATCTTTTTATTTAAATAAATGAACACATTTAAAATAATTTAATTATAATTTTAACATGTTAAGAATGTTCTGTTCAGACCAGTTCGTGTTCGGAGAGGGGCAGCGGCTGGCAGCAGACGGGGCAGTTGCTGACGGGGCTCTCCTCCATCATCACCACATCCTCGCAGGATGCATTGTCAAGCTGCTCCTACAAGACAAATCACAATAAAACACATAAACAATGCATTTCACGTTTTTTACCTTATTTGTTATAATACTTACAGATTTTTGTGGGCTAAGAATATCTCTGTGTTCAACATTAACATGCACTTCCACCTCCGGACCGCTTGCATACTCCTTTTCACATATCGGACATTGAAATGTGGAGGAATGCGGTCCTGGAGACATGGCCATCGCACTCAGAGCTAACGTGGGGTTGTCCAGCGTTATAGTTGCATTGTTCATCCCCAGGGTTATGTTCTCAGTGATGTTTGCATTGTCATTAGCATTTGAGAGTAGAGAGGGTGATGTCAGATCGAAATGAGCCCTGTTTATATGTTCCTCGAGCTTCCTCGGACATGTCGATTTGAAATCACATAACAAGCACTGTAACAATAAAATTGACAGTACATTCAATCAGTTTATATTTTTTAGATAAACTACGGACAAGTTTTCTTTGAATGTATATTCGGGGAAACCGATATTCCACGTTTACATTGTTTTCTTTCAAATTTTACCATCGAATACGTATAAAAACTTATGAATAATATTGTCGTTTTTAAATTTAACAACAAACAATAAATCGTACTAAATGTATATTGGCCTTATTACTTACTTTTCTTTTTATTTTTTTACGTATGGATATATACATTAATACCTAGTTATTAAGAATATAATTCAGTTATATTTACGAAAGTACAAAGAATTTTGAATTTTGAAAGTTGTGCGATTTGGGTGTCATTGTCAATTTCATGCTTGTCATCTGTCAAACTCCGTCGATGCGTTCAGAAACCTAAATAATATAGTTGTTTGGTACAGATGTATGTAATTGATTCGCTATTTTCTACTGAATTGTACAATTTTAATTTACTACTGAATTTCGTGGTACTACTATACAGGTTCATTATATGTAGTCAAACTCATTTTTATTCTTTCGCATAAGTGGGGAGTTAAAATCATTGAAAGCGGTTCCGTGGAGGTGCGACTTTAAGGCAGCATCGCTGGCGCCTATAGACCATTCGATAGTGACTCGACTGATAACGAAAAATTGACCAGGCACCGTAAGTCCGCGAACGGAGAATCGACTTGGTAAGATGCCAATAATTGCAGCCACTAAATTAATATTTTTTGTGTTTTACAAATTATTTTATACCTGAACAGTTGGACTTGGCGTTGGTGGTGTCTTTTTAGGAGTGTTAGCTTTGAGCTTCAGTGCCAGTTGTGATCGAAGCGGCGATCCTTGACCAGCGCTCGCCATTGACAACTAGAAAAATTAATTAAGAATCAAGTGTAAAATACCATTAAAGTCTTGTTGTTAAGAAATTCAAAACATACGCGACAGTCACTGATCTGTATAAAACGATCAATATCATTTAGACACAAAACATACATATCTTACAGCCTGTCCATTTAGAGAGCTCACTGGCGACGGTCTACACAAGTCTACATAGTATTTTAATTACGACCCTTAATCAGACTAGATTATGTAGAATCGCTCATAAAAAAAATGTTTAAATGTCAAAATGTTTGTAATATGTTCCTGAATATTCATACCTTATTTTTATTCGGAGAACCTTCATAATTATCTACGTTATGACTGGGACTGTTATTCATGCCTGTAATCGCAAAATTAATAAATAACAAACGGAAACATAATTGTGGTATACTTTTTCATTAACCTTAAAACGTTATTTAATAAAAGTCAGTAGGTAAAATTGATACGAACCCTTCTTGTCGTGACCATTCATAATTTCGCTGTCGCTTGAATTCTCTCTGCTATGATTTTTTTTCGGTATCACCCCATTATTTATATTAATGTTCTTCAGTCCATTACATAGATTAGTATTGTTGGGGGAGCGCGAGCATATATCGTCGTCCTTTTCGCTCCTGTGGCAGTTCTCCTTATCGTAGTAGCCGTTATGGTAGTTGGAGTTCTTCGCGATGGCGCCGTTGTGGCATGGCGCGCCGGCCACATCGGGGCTGTGCCACCCGTTGATGGAGCCCGGCGTGTTGTAACTACAGCTGTCGGTTGTTGTCATTTTAGAATCCTCATCGAAACTGTAACAAAAACATTAAATCTTTCAGAGGGAACTTGTTTTCACTCCTGAGACTTCTTTCTAAGTTGTTCTGTTGTAAAAATGCTTAACTCTCAGTTTGCCAACGTCTTCAAAAAAAATGTTAAAACACGAATTTGTTAACGATTGATATTTAAAAGCTTTGCCAGTAGTTGTCGCTTCATATTTAGGTCTCTATCACTCACCTAGGGCTTTGGTCATCAATAAAGGCCATTAGCTCCCTCTCGGGCGTAAGATAATGCAAGTGCACGCGCTGCACGTGGGCCACGAGCTGGGCGTGCGGCACGGAGCAGCCGCAGAAGGGGCAGTCGGGGCGGCCCGCCACGTGCGCCTCCAGCGTGTGAGCCCGCATGCCCTCGTCCGTCAGACCCTCCGCCCCGCACAGCTCGCACGTGTAGGGAAACGGACTGCTCGACATCCTGATATACAATAAAAACTATATATATTTTATCTATACTAATTTTTAATCTAAAAATAAATTTGTACCTTTTATTTTATTACACAATTTTATGTCAACTATAAATTAATATAATTTAATTATAATTACGTAATATAATAAACATGAATCAATAGTAACTTGCCTACGGGGTACACAGTACAGTAAAGCACAGATAATTACTTATTAGTAGCATAGTAACGATTCACAACAAATTAGGCTAAAGTGTCAAATCGATAAATTTACCGCAGTTTTGTTTTCAAGGGAAACGCAACATTATCTATGTTTGTCTAGAAACTGAACACGTATTCTTAAAACTAATCCTTTTTAGTTAATATTACTGATAATTCTTTAGGGAATATATAATGTTAGATTGTTTAAGTGCTATCTAATGAATCAATATAGATTAAAATATGTAAAAATGTACTCACTTTCCTGTGTTTTATTGTCAATGTTCCGAGGATATTTGATAAATTTGTTTAGTAACACTATCTATAAGGCTTGCTACTTGTGTTATAGGTGACTAATAATAACATTTTCTAACATTTAATTGTACTTAAATAGCTAAAGATCACAACTCGACCACGAATCGCCATTCATGAAATTCAGAGGCAATGAAAAAGAAAAAAATATGTTCACGCATGCGGGAAGTTCAGTCGAGGTCGTGCCCCCTAGCGGATTCTGTAGGACACACGGAAGTTAGAAAAGCTTGCTAGTAACGAAACAACGAATAAGTTACTAATCAAACATTATGTAATATATTTACATAGTGTTACTTAATCCTACATTAAAAAAAATTAACTACATCTTGTATAAAAAAATTGTAAATCTAAAAGATTATTCTGTAAATTTAAAGTACATTCTATGAAAATGCATTTACTTTTAGTGTAAGGCAAGTATTTTAAATATATGTTAGTCAGGAGTGAACATCATGCCATCTATGGAACACTATACAAAAGTAGATTGTGGTAACTTGAGGTAAGTAATTTTCCTAATAAAGTGAATGAACAGACAACAGAGCGCGCTGACTGTTGAAGTTTTCGGTTTCGTAACATGTTTTAAACAAAGGATGTTTTAAAATGTGTCCTCTACGATGTAGACTCTATGCCAAACATTTTGATCATAAAACCAAAAGATCGCTAAACCAAAAGAACGAAAATTGACCTCAATTCAAAGATGCCATTTCTCCTCTCCTCCAAAAGTAGTAAGGCGTGTATGTAGATAATGTTTTTAAATTAAACGTCACATTATCTGTAAGAAATGTTTTCATTTAATAACAATGAGTTCGCGGCGTTGTTTCTCCATGCATGGAAACAATATCAGATATTAAGACGTAGATAAATGGCGCGCGGCAACAAGCCGAGGGGAAGTGTGTAACGAAAATTCTGACAGACTACTTAATGATATTATACTTTTAAAATATGATCTTCGTGGGTCTGTTATTACTTACTTACATTTATAACTCTCTACATTTCCTTTGGGTTTAAACACACCACTTCATTGTCGTAAGTATTCACATTAGCTTCGTATACATTGTTTATTTCATGACAATTCTATTTTCATTATTCGTCTATGCCTACGTGTTTGGAACTATCCCTTAATATTGCAAACTGCGTAGAACAAGGACAAGCTGCTTGCCTCAAACTGTACCTTAAGGACTCGTTAACTCGAACCTGGAGCGTCGTGATTTTATCTTGTGTGCGTTGCAAAAATAATACCTTTCCTCAGCATTTCTTATTCAAATTGTCATTACCTTATTTCTTTTTGCAGTAAGATTCTGTAGCTAAGTGATTACGCTCTGGCTTTAGGTTAGATTTCAGATGAGAAAAAAGATCAGTCTTTGTTGCTAGATGTAACAACTCACGCCCGTGACAAACAGGGGTAGCCAGATTATGAATTATCATTTGGAGTTTATAGCAAAGCTTTCTCATTGAAGTATTGAATTTTTTAGCAGTTATTCAATGAAATTTTGTAATTCCCTTTCGCTGGTCATTAATAAATTGTTAACGCGACCGCGAGCACGTATCGTGTCACGTTCGCTCACTAAATTGTCCCGCAAACGTGATTTAATGGAACCATCGGCCATTGCGCCGCGCACTGCGCCGTGCATCGCGCCGAGCACCGCTACTAAATCTTCATTCTCACTTTTAATATGCAACCGCTTTTTGTGATTGCACTTTTAAAACATCAGGAGTGTTAGTAACAGAAGGAAAAGATATTAATTACATACATGTTTGTCTGTATTTGGAAGGATTACTTTTACAGATTTTCTACAAATTTTCATCATTTAATACGTAAATTATATTGTCTACCATCAGTCCGTCTTATTCTTGGTAGTTCTTGTTAGTTAGTCTTTATTGATGATTTTATCTCCATTTCCATAAAGAACAACTAATAAAATATAAAAGATTGTAGACCTTTGTAGAAAATATTTGAAAAATATATATGTTAAGTCAAGGTTGCTGCAATGTTATTTATGGTTGTGAAAATACAGAGCGGTGGCTTTTGTCCTAATATCCCGCGCTTTTCCAGCTGTCATGAGCGCTAATATACGAGTGTTGCCAGTCGGTTACAGTAACGACGCGACTACGGGTCAAGCAAACGAATATCATTTTATTTTATTTGTTTATTTGAAATATTGTAACCTTATACTACTTGTATATTGTAAACATTTAAATAAATACTCTACGGTGATTTTGAACTATTACTATATGAAATTACTTCGAGAAATAACTCTTATTGTCTATTATCTATGTTAATTGTCCGTTAGTTAGTTATTATTGTAGCTGTATTCCTGTTTGTCTTTACTTATGTATTAGCGTATATGTAAGCAGAGATGCACGGCTTGGTTACAGGATCGCAGGCTTTTAATCAACACAGCCCGCTACCTGGCGATGACGGCACTAACGACTTATGTGCCTAGAACGCCGCTAGGTGGCGTGTTGATAATTCTCCCTTCATGTAAGCTATTTCGTACCGAGAGTCTAGGTATGGTTGTATTTGCAGGACGTGTTGTCGTTTTGTCAACTTTGTGTCCAGTCACTGAACACTGACAGGACTCGCTTAATGAGGTCTTCATTGCGATTACATCACTTACTATCGATTATATGTTAATTGGCAAAGAATGTTTTTAATGTAACAAATAATGTAGATTCGTTATTTACGTAGATTTACTGTTGGCTTACATTTACTTGAAAATATTAATACAAAGTAACATTTTGGGCGGCGCTACAGGAAAGCACTGTCACATATACAAGTTGTCATGACAGGTGGAAAAATTTAAATAAGGCAGAGTGAGTCGGGTCGAGACCATATCCCCTGCGCCGCAACAAGACAAATAAATTACTGTGAAAAAACATTTGCAAGGTATTTTTCCACATGTAGGTATTTCTGGGTTGCGAAATTAATTCAACCGAAAAAAGAAAATGTGCTTATTAACTATAATAAATTCAACTAACATTTATTTTAATAATTAATCAATGTTTATAAAGCGCTTCGTTTAAATCGTACAAAGCTTTTGTGGAAAACTCGTTAGGTGTACTCTTGTATGCGAATGCTCTTGTATGATAATGTATTTTCGGTTGTTCAATGGAAACCTCGCAAAGGATCAAAGGGAGAGTTGTAGAGAGGCTCCACACCGGTTACGTTTGATTAAATTACACCGCGGCACTGATTCCAGCAAGCACGCTGCGCCGGGACCGGTGCTGCCCTCTATAAACCCCTGATTAAATTCAATTGACGATTTAAATGACAAACCCTAAACCCCAGACGAGACGATATTAACCTACATCTTACAAGGCCTCACTCAATTATTACAATACTAGCTATCGCCCGCGGGCTCTCTCTGTGCGAAATGAAAATAATATTTAGTTAGTAACATCTATCAGTCACGTTTATAATAATAGTAAGATTATCAACATCATACATAATTAGATATAACCTTTACTTATGAAGCCTTTAATCACATTATAAACTTCGTGTAGAATTGGACACATCTTGCAAACACAATCCTTGTCTACGGAAATCGTTTCTCAATACGAATGACGTGTAGGGAGCTGATATTTCCTCGTTCCTCGCTACTGTTAGCTCGTATTGCATGACAGTGATGTGCAAACACCTCGCTCTCGCCTTGTGTTAGCTAGTACAGTGCAGACGGGTACACATGCAGGCGAACAGCCAACATGGCCGCCGCATGCTGACTTATGCTAATCTCTCCATTGCAAGCTACGAGCCGTTAACATCTTCGTAAACCTGAAAGCTCGTAGTATGCTCAGATTATATTAACCAAATTTAATATCCGTATATCCAGATCAAGTTTGTGTTCATTTCACAGCACAGCTTTTGCTATTGTCTATAAAAATCCAAGCGAAGAGATGAGGTCATATTTCAAGCTTACCCGTTTCGAGGAGAATGTGTCACATTGACGTTGTCAGATTAAAACGATCCGTCAGAGTTGGGGAGAGGGAATAGTCCTGCGCATCCCATTTGTTGGAGCGAGCCGTGAGTTATATGGGTGAAGGCCTGACAAACAGCTGCCAGATGGGTCTTCTAATATATGCAGGCGCTGCGCTATATTTTTAATGTTTTGAGATGTTTGAACATGGTATACATGGAAATTATTATAATATTCCAAAGAAAAATACGAAACGTACGAATGACATAACTTTTACAAGGTGCAGGAACTGCAGCAAATCTGCAAATAACTGACAGGTATCGAGCAAATTTGGCACTCGTGCACACTCAAATCCAATTAAATGCAGTGCCAACTTGTTAAGTTGACACATATGGAGATACTCGTAACTCTCCCGACATCACTTAATGAGCATAAACTTGTATCAACATAATTTATACCTGAAGAACCAACTTTAGTGCATACATATTTGGAAATTGTGTTTGAAACTTACTTTACACTTCCCTTTATTCTGCAAAGCTGCTTAAGTCCCGTCTAGGCATTATACAGTGATAGTGAAGTCTATTGAGAGAATTTGTGACCTGTCCCCATGTTCCTTTTAGAAAACTGTAATGTACTATCACACTGATATACTCCGGACCGGTAGGGCTAAAGAACTAAAAAGATTTTTCTATATAATAATACTAGTAGAAAAAAGGAAACATTTAAGAGACACGTGATTGTTTAAATTTCAACAAAACTTAATTACAAACACGTCGCGGGACAGCGTGTCCGCGTCGTGATTATATTTAAAGCTGTCAGTTACCGTCAGCTCTGAACACGGCATCACGTATGAATCTAATGAAATGGAGACTGTATTGTATAATGTATGTATAAACCAACAAACAGACAAATCCTATCATACAAACTTGACGTAGCAATAGGTAATAGGTAAATAATATAACTGAAATTACCTTAAATCTATTCATTCGTTTAGTTATAGTTAATTAATGTAAACATATGAGATCGGCTGTCACCCATAGGTAAAATGTATTTTAATGGATAAATTAAATATGAATGTAAACGGATGTAACGGATACTGATTATAACGCTATCTCCAGTTAACATAGTAATATCAGAATTAATATTATTTTTAATTAAATAGTTGCCAAGCGCTGCGTTGTATATAATTGTGTTTACATTGGTTTAAACACAGTAATGTGTATGCTTTACATTTGTAGTGTAGTCGATTGATTCTCGCGGGACGAAGTAATTATTTTAACAGTAATGTTAAACTGTACTTGCTGGAAATAACTCCCGCCTCTACACTACTCTTGTATGTCAGATATATTATGCTTACTTTTTATTTTTAAAACCTGGTACTGGAACTACTCAAGTAATTTTTTTTAACAAATATTTCCATCACAGTACAAATTAATTCCAAATTAAATGTATGTTAAGTACGTATAACGAGGTATACCGTGTTCGCGGCATGTTCGCGGGATGCACATTTTCACGCTCCGTGCCTCACAACAAAGGGATTTTCATAAGTCGTAGAGTATGCGTTGGAAATGTGAGCTCCGTATCTGTGGGCGGCGGGGAGTGTGGGGTGGGGGGAGGCAGGCCGTGTGCATCGACACGGGATATAACGGCTGCAAAACACGAGGCACAACCCAACAACGAAACTATGCAGTAATTGACATTTGCGTAAATGATTTATTTGGATAAGGCACATATAGGAAATATAAGGTCTAGTTTTCAAGATAAAAAATGAAACAAATGTGTTCAGCGTATTCGTTTAATCATTAGTTAATAAAAGAGATGGTGGTCATGCCTTGGCGGTGGCGGTGTTGAGTTGGCAGTCGCGGTAGCGGCGCAGCCAGCGGCGGCCGTTAGCGGTTCTATTGAGTGACGCCGTGCAACCGTAGCCGCCGTTGCCGTTTACCATCATATAGTCGAAGCAGTCAGTTACGCCGTCGCTGTTGCAGTCCTGTAACAACATGCAGAGAACCTCATGACTAAAATTAGTATGTCGGCAACGTTTCTTCCGTTTTTGCGGGTGTCCATGAGCGTCGCATCAACAAATATTAGGCGATTCGTAGATCGCAATGATTCATTCGATTCAGTGGTGAAAGTTTTTAGGAGTCAGGATGTCACAGTAATTCTTTTTCCTCTTCACAAACTCACCTTTCCAAATTTCTGAAGATATCCTTCTACGATCCTTTTAGAGCATTGGTAGCTTCTCGCGCAGTCCTCCCACGCTGCGAAAAGACAAATTATGTTGACGAAGATAATTCGAAAGTTTACTGCGTAAACTCTGTATATTTTTGACTTGATATATTCACCGTGGTTCCTCTCGGGATCGTCGTCGGGGAACGTGACTTTACCGGCGTCGACCCAGTATACACGGGAGATGTTGAAGGGGCCGCAATAGCCGGCCGTGCACCCGTGTGCGGTGTTGCAGTCCGTCGACACGTAGCACAGGCAGCGGTAGCAAGCCTCCGACAGGTTCGAGATAAACACTCCTGAGAAGACAACATGGCTAGTATACACACATACATCTTTCTGTCTCTTTCCTCAGCATAGCAAGTACTACTCTTACACAGCTGGTAAATTGTTTTATAAACTTATTATCAAACTCATGTTCTCTACAACTTCTCACAGAACACGTGTCAGAAGAGGTTGCGCGATACGCGCTTCGCAAATCGAAAACTTTTCCGCGAACTTCAACTGATAGCAAAACTCGCTCAGAATATTAATAACTTAAGTCAGGAGATTAGCTTTTGCAAAGCAAATAGGCGTGTCACCGTTTACACAAAGTGCATACGACGGAGAGTACTGAAACCTTTAAAGATTCCTTTGTGGCATAAGTAAAGGATTTAGAAGATGAATTGTTAAAACAGGAAAATTGGATTACAGCTGTTAGATTTTATTTAGTTATGATTAAAGACCTGTTTGTGCGGGTTATTGTTAGTGTACAAACATAACTTAGTACAACGTGGGAAATATGTTAACTAGTTACATTCATACTCTTGATTGTTATCGTAACAAACGTGAGCATCATTTTCCTGCTCGATCAAATAATAGGAATAAACATTTTTGAACTAAACACGGTTATCCAGCAGTACGTCGTACATCATTTATGGTATCCATTAAGTCAAACATCGACAGTTGTCGACAAAGACGCAACGCATACCGCAGAGAACATACTTTTTTGCGACCTTGAGATCCTGAATATCAGGTTCATTGACTTTGGAAGCAGGTCCTGGTGACAATGTGCGTACCTGTGGCAGTGGGCCAGAGTAGCAGAGCCGCCAGCACGCACGCTGGGATAACAAGAACTGCTGTTGCCATCCTTGATACCAAGTTCAATTTTTCTTTTGTACTGCAATGTTGATTTTTTATTTGGCGTAAAGTTGTGTTATTATAACTTGGTTAATAATTTTACATAAGCATGAAGTAAATAAAAATAATACTTATTTAAGCGTTGTCGTGTTTTTAAACTCGTTTACTATTCTTTTGCCGAAAGGACTTGATGAGGTTATTCAGAATATATTTTAAATGACATTTTTTTTAAATACACAAAAAGCAAAGCAGTTTGGACCAGTTTTACTTAATGTTGTGTCTTTTTATTACATACGGTGAGATTGCCTTGATATTAAAAGTACTAATTATGATGAAGCCAACTGCAATGTTACCTTAGTTATTAAGAAAAATTTACTAATTTTCGAATAGTTAAAAAAAAACGAAGGAACAAAACTCTTTCCACTCTCCTGAAGTCGTAACTTCCTGTAATAATAGTAAAAAACACTTACACTATTACGTTATTTATTTTAAATAACTACACAAAATAACAGGGTTATTGTAACTTGTTGGCGACAGTTTGTCTCTTAATACTGAATACTATATATAAAAACTATTTAATTAAACAAGGGCGTGCACGCCGGTGTGCTCGCTCGTACGCGACTGCTCACGCTTTGTATTATCTCATGATAATCAGGTTTTTTACTTATATGAACATTGTTATAGGTATAGTGTAATAATTAGAGTCAGTACTGATTGTAATTTCCTCGTACCTTTGTGTTGTGATGCGTGCGGTTAAACCAGAGTAATGAGTTTACAATACGACAGAACAAAAGTCACGATATTTTGACAGTAATAATTATAACTAATAATCTACGTATTGGTGGAAAGAGAAACATGTAGTTACGTTACCTATCACTTTTCAATTACCATGACCAAAGTGTCAACAACATGAATAAAGATAAGTGTTAATGTTCGCAATAAATCCAGCGAGCGGCCATTACACCGCCACTCTAATATTCACGGACCCCACATTGGGGTCCTTTATTACGATAATCTCGCTATATAAATGTCATTTCTCGCTACACAGACCTTCAGGCTTACCAAAGAATTTAGATTTATATCGCGAAGTTTTCACTTAAAGTCTGTTATTGAAATAGTTACGAGGTCTCAGTTCGCACTGGAATTAGTGAACGAGCTCTGTCACGACGACCCCAAACTTAAACAGATATATGTATAGTTACATTTAATGGATCTATTTACAATGAAGACTTTTTATTTTATGATTAGACTAGCTATTTGCGTGCGGATTTATCCGCGTGAAAATATAAAAACTTATTTTATTCTTTACATTTGTCAAATTATCAATAGCAAATGTCAAAATGACATGACATGACATGACAAACCTTAGCAATCTTTCTTTCTTGATATTGGCATCAACTTATGGTCTCTTTCCCACATTAGGATTTTTATCCAAAATTTTTACCCCTAAGTTTAATGGCGTGAAAATATATAGCCTAAAGCATGACGTAAGTGTAGGGCTTTTTATTAAAAAAAGGAATTATTCAAAATTATGCTGTAATTTCTGACATCTTAGGCAACAAAGAAGTGTGTATTTACGCTTCATTATAATAGTAAAGAGACAATGAAAACTTAAATGTATTGGATACAACACTAATATCATATGATTAAGAAACATTTAGTTAAATTACTTTATCTATAATAATATTATAAAGAGGAAAAGTTTGTATTTTTGTATGTATTTGATTCACGCAAAGCTACTGGGCCGATTTAAAAAAATTCTTTCATTATTAGAAAGGTAATTTATTTGTGAGTAACATAGGCTATATTTTAATTTTACGCGGGCGAAGACGCGAGCAACAGCTAGTAGAAAATATTTCGAGGTTTAGGTACCTTAATAAATCGAATATGATACAAACATATTACTTGAAATAGTTGACCTTTAATTTGACATTAAACGTGCAGCCTCTGACCTTGCCTTGCAAGTAAAGTCCGAGCGAGATCCTATAAATATACAAAATAAAAAATTATGTACCAAATTTGATTAAAAAACATCCATTCTAACATCAAGGGCGAAATGACAAATTTGGAAACTTTTTTGAGTTATAATTTTTTTATTTGTAATTAGCTGTTCCCGGGCGGCTTCTTTCGCACGGAATCATAAAAACTTTATTTTATTATTTGCGTTTGTCAATTTTTTTGCAAATGTCAAAATTACATTTATCATAATAATGTTGTTGCCTTAATGTTTACAGTTTGTACGAGTAGTTTGTTGTCCCACATGAAGGTTTTTTTTCAATTCGTTTACCCTCCTAAGTTTAATAGCGTGAAAATATATAGGCGTGTTGTAAGTGTGGGGCTTTTATTAAAAAAGAATTATTCAAATTATGCTACAATTTCTGACATTCTACGCCAAGAAGTAGGGAGTGTTTACGCTTTACTATATTAGTAAAGAAGTGTAGATATCCATACATTTGTTTTGTGGGAAAGAACCTGACGAGTGCGCGATTTTATATAAAAGAGGTAAATTTGATTGATTGACGACTTTCGTGACAGATGTTAGAAAACCTGACGGTTATTGAGCGGATTTTCTGTTCGTTGTTCTACAAAAACCATAATCCCTTTATTGACTAGTAATACTAGTAAGAGTTACACAGCCGAAATAGCTCAGTTGGGAGAGCGTTAGACTGAAGATCTAAAGGTCCCTGGTTCGATCCCGGGTTTCGGCAACAAAGCGTAAATTATTAGTAATTTTTTTGATAAGAAAAAGCATGGAAGTGTCTTAATAAAGATGAATTGGTGGTTTTTATGTTTATTTTACATTCATGATGCTGTATGGGAGGGTCCGCAACCCGCTCCTGGCTTCGCTCAAGTTATTTTGTACCAATTACATTTCCACAAGTCAGGAACAACACATAATATAAAATACCATACTATTGTAACTAATAACAGAACAATAACGAAGTATTCCGGCGTATCGCGAGCCACAAATCACTATAAATATACCATTTGTGTGCATAAAGAATCGGGAGTGCAATAATTGTTGCATTTGCGGCCAGTTATCTTGTTTGTTATATGAACATTGCGGTCATTGTGGGTCGATACTGACATCGATATGAGTAAAAATTTACGAAATAAATGTAGCGTATAATTGGCTTTTTTTGATAAATAAATTTATCCTATCAAACTAGCTTCTTTGTATTGTCTAGTTGGCAATGATAGTGTTCACACAGCCGAAATTGCTCAGTTGGGAGAGCATTAGACTGAAGATTTAAAACTCCCTGGTTCGATCGCGGGTTTCGGCACTACGCAATGAAAATTGCAATATTTTTTTATCTAATTTTTTTTTAGAAATAAGTAATCTATTAAAGCAAACTCCATTTGTGGTTTACCAAGTATATAAAAAAAAAGTCTGCCGAAACCCGGGATCGAACCAGGGACCTTTAGATCTTCAGTCTAACGCTCTCCCAACTGAGCTATTTCGGCTGTAATGAAGATAGTCAAATTTCATTGTAGTCGTGATTTGTATATCTTTAAGAGATTGCATCACTTTTTTGGCTACTTATAGGCTTCTATAACTAATAGTAATTTTCTTGTATATTTTTCTTTATAACATTTGTATGACCGCAAATCCTTCTACAAGATTTTCGCCTTAGTATTTCTGTAAGTTTATTATTATTAACTACATATTATGCCTTATTGTTTGCCACAAATATTAGTAGCATTAAATAAACATAGTAGAACCGTAGCCACCGTATTATGGTTACTGAGGATGGCATGCGCGTGCTCCGACACCTCAGAGCAGGCTTACTGCCGCGCCGCGTACGTGTTGACATCGCGTTCACATTGTTGCACAACAAAGTACACACAATATTACTGTTTGCTTACTTGATCAACTGTAGACTTAAGTTTCATACAAAGTAACCGTAATTTGATGAATTTTGTAAGGTTTCATTGGTTTCGATTTACAGTTAATTAGCTTTCGCCCGCGACTCCGTTCGCATGGAAATAAAAAAAAAAACAAAATTGAGTAGCCTCTGTGTTCTTCCAGACTATTCTCTACGTCTATGCCAAATTTCATCGAAATTCGTTCAGCCGTTTAGGCTACAAACTCTAACAAACATCCATCCATCTAAACCTTTGCATTAATAATATTAGTATGATTAATTGTTCCAACATTGTTAAAAGTGAAAAGGCATTGCCTAATATCATAAGAGGTATAGAAAAACCTTAATAAATGTTATACTAAGAATGATAATATAAATCAACATAATGTTACAACGTGCATTTAAATAAATACAAAGTGAAATTGGAATAAACGACGCAATGTTGGCATTATCAAGACATGTTGTGTCGTATCCAATTTAGTGAGCAACAAATTCAGTGAACATTTGCAAATGATATGAGCGATAAGTAACAGAAAGGAGAGACCACTTGTTGCAGCTCGCAGCTTCGCGCCTCGCTCTGACACCCGCCTACGATATTACATATCTACTAAGAATTATCTTCGCACATATCTTTATACTTATGTTCCTAGGGTTGTAATCTATTATTACATATATTTTTCTTGTATTAATTTCGTCGCAGGACATTGAATTTTATTTAGTAATTTTTAGTAAAAGTCTGTGATTTTTTATTTGTGATTCCTAATATGTTATTTGTCCAGACTTCATTATTTCAATGTAGTTAAAAGTTTTTCGCTTTCTCCGCGGTTCGGTCGTGTTATTGATTCGGTCTGCTTCGAATAGATAAACTTTATCGGCAGCTAATGGCCCGTACTTTTTGCGATGAGTGTTTGACCGTAAAATAACGTTAAAGCTCCTTTTCACGGCAAATTAACTTTCCTGATACGATCACTATTTATGAGGCTAAGGAACTTTACAATAGAACCACATTCAAAGCGTTATAAATTTATACTCACAAGCTCCATGGCAACAATTCATCGATTGATTTAAATTTACATTTCCAATATGATGTTTTAAAAGTAAGGTGCTTTCTCCTTTACCACTGAATCTATACTATTATAGTAAAGCGTAAACACACACTTCTTTGTTGCCTAAGATGTCAGCTATCACAGCATATTTTCGAATAACTCTTTTTTTAATAACGTCACGTTTTAGGCTATATATTTTTACGCCGTTAAACTTAGGGGTAAATATTTTGGATAAAAACCCTAATGTGGGAAAGGGACCATAGTTATTGCCAACATCAAGGAAGCAAAGTTGCCATGGTTTGACATCATGTCATATCATTTTGATATTTGCAATTGATAATTTGACAAATGTGAACAATAAAATGAATTGTTTTATAGTTTTATGCCGATGAAGTCGCATAGGAACAGCTAGTTTATTTATAGTGAAAAATATAACCGCGATGACGTAAGATAATTTTGATTGATTTGAGAATAACAATCTGAGGCGGTCAAAGTAAAAACACGTATTTAAACAGTGCCTTACTTTATTTTCGGGTAATAAAGTCTGATTTTTACTTGTCGAGATATATATACGTAGTTAAATAGTTATTATGTAGGACGTGTTAGTGATGTTTTGTGAATTTGCATACAAAGTGAGGGAGAACGACTTTCAGACTCGCTGTTGGCTTTAGTTAGAAATTCGCTTCCATTTTTTCCAACGTGACATATAAGGGATAATTTTCTCTATATTTTCATAATGACAATATAACAATAATGTCATTGAAAAGGTTACTCTAGTAGAGGTTATTTCACCAAGTAAATTGTGAAGGAACACTAAGAGCTAGGAGGTTTACCTTTAAAGTCCTTGTAAACAGTTATCAATCAAATAAAAGTAAATGTTTTAAACATATTGTGTGTAATGATTTCTTTCAATAAAGTTACATCGTATGTACCCGGACCGTTATTGTTCTCGTATTAGCGAGTTCGCATTGCGTAACGCTTCACCGCGCAGCGCCTTAGTTGCAATAAAAACTTACTGATCTCTACTTAATATCAGATTTGCTTGAATATAGGAAAATATAACTTATAGACATAACGTGCTAATACTCGACAACTCCACCGCATACATTGAACAAACGAGGTCGATTAGTAGTTACAAATTATTTTACATAACATCCAAGATTATTTTCAATGTTATTATGTTATGAACAGTATCTATTCATATAGAATTATCATATAAATAAGCGGTGGTAAGAGGATTGTATTTAAATGATTTTCTCTGTAAAACGCATTAACTCGTTACGTTATACCGCAGCTATATTTTACCGCTAGCAATTACCTCTCGTGATCATACAACGGGGAACCCGTTTGAATGTAATTATACAATTACGTTCAAACGGGTGCTGCACCAGCCGCAGAGCTGCACTAACTGAGATTCAACAACAAATGCTAACTATGGCTTTACATCTAATTTTAAAGACATATACAAAAAGAGATTCTGTTCGATTGGAGTAAGAACTCTTTCTTAACACTACTCTATTCCTTACTCAAACTTTTAGTTATTGAGTAAGCGAAACTTTCTTGTGCTTAAAAAGATTGATTAGGTATAGTGCCAAAGACCAAAAACTTGCAATATACCAATGTACAAATTCAATTGTCGTTAGTGTAAGCGACATTTTTCATTTAAGCTTTCGCTGCAATAGAAATACTAACGAGATCCCGCGGGAGTGCCTCCACCCCGAACGAAGGCATTTTTTAATTTCTGCAACGAAAAAAATAGAATATTAAATAATGTAGTGATATTTTCTCATCACTGAGCACAAAGAATTCACATCGCTTTATTTCTCTTTTTGTGAAAAACTATAGTTTTATGACTATTGCCTTTAACTACTTTGTTATAACTAACAGTTAAGTTCTTTATTCAGTGGTGATTAAACTTAAAAATACATTACAAAACAGTCATTTTGTCAGCTATGTTATGAATGCTTGCCGAAACCCGGGATCGAACCAGGGACCTTTAGATCTTCAGTCTAACGCTCTCCCAACTGAGCTATTTCGGCTGTGCTAATATTACAACTTCACAGAACCTCTTTGTAACATTCGATGTTTTAAAATCCCTCATGAAGTTTCACTTGAATTATATTGCCGTTTTTGTCTAGAGGACTATTCAAACATGACCAGATAGCCTCGTCATCGAAGTCATCGCCATGATCATCATATGATAACCGTAGCACATAGTCGTACAACCCTGTACGGTTGCTATGTGGTACGGTTTACATAGTAGACTACAAAGTCCAGTTGTCAATGTTCATACAATATTTTTTTAATTGTACCAGTATCCTACGTCATTGTTGTCGATGTGAAGTAAGTACTTGTTCATTCGTTATATTTTACGAAGAACATAGGTATAGCCGAAATAGCTCAGTTGGGAGAGCGTTAGACTGAAGATCTAAAGGTCCCTGGTTCGATCCCGGGTTTCGGCAGACTTTTTTTATGTTCCAAAATCCATTTATGTCCATTTAATGCTTCGTTGGTTGACTATGATTTATATTAAAGTTTTTTTTTAATATCTTTTATAGCATCTTCTCTACATTGACATTACCATAAATGTGTTGAATTATTCTAATCCGTTTACGAAATTTTCTTAAACAAGACACAAAGTTTAACACTAATGTTATGATTATATAATTTTTATAAGATCGTATACGAGTAGTTAGTTACATTTATGATCATGTAAGATTTCTTGTTTAGTACCTTTAAGTGATCATCACTCGGCCTAGAAGAAAAGAGCTCGCTATTCGATTTCATTTACAGCGAACACAGGAAAAATATTGTTTACAGGAGCTCATTCACAAAAGGAAAATCGTATCTAAGGTTCTATAATCCCTCACGTCGTCAGTTTTGTCCCCTTTCAATGCGTTGCCATGGCGACGACCTCAGGGACGACTTATTTAAATATATCTCAATTTCAGCTACGATTTAGGATAAAGTTAAAAAAAGAATTGGCAATGACATTTCAAAAAGTCAGTTTTCCCGTACCGGGAATCAAACCCGAGCTTCCTGGGTGAAAGCCAGGTATCCTAGCCACTAAACCATACGGGATACGACGCTACACTATTAACAAAAACAAACAATATAGGTACATACAATCGGAAGTGTCGTTGTTGACTAGATGACGTCACAGTAGCAGGAAATATTATAATAAATAATGCTATATACTCCGAGGCTTATGTAAAAGTATGAAGGGATTTCTTTCTAATATTTTCCCGCCGAAAAGTAATTACCAGACCCAGCTGTCGCTTTGATAAAATTACATTTTATTGTCAATTTGGTCGCGAGGGCGCGGCGCGGGGCTCGGGGCCCGGCGCCCGCGACGATGTTTTATAATGAGGTCCTCCCGCGGGACCCTGGCCCCAATAATAAGGAGCTTACAACTTAAACCCGAAAATTATTATTTCCACTGACTTTCATTTATACATGTACTATGTTGCATTCATTACGGTTCACGATTATTTCCAAATTAGGAGACAGATTTCATTTCTAAAATGACTTGATTTTCGTGTTATTTATTTTGTACATTGTTTCTTCGGTTTTTACATACAAAGTAAGTTATATTACACGAGGTCATGCTAGAGTAAATAACCATGCATTTGACGTATTATCATAATAAAAGAGTAATTTTTTCAACGTTATTATAATGTGCGTACTGATGCAATATATCCCACTAAATTACGTAACGCTTTCGTTTTATTGAGGATTAAGGTGGAAAAATTACTCGGGCTGTAATAAAAATGGGGCCCGAGAATATATTATACCTTTTCTTTATCGACCTTTACAACTTTGAAAACCGAAATTAAGTCATTGTGTCTTTTGTGAAACTTAGCTAAGATTGTCTAATATGTGTTATTAGTTAAAAATAATAAATTATCATATATTTTACTTGTATTTTAAATAGGACGCAGTAAGGAGCAACACAAAAAGTGTGTAGTTATAATGGTGGTGTGTCAATGGCGGGAGGGAAGCGTTTCGCGACGAAAACAGACGCCATTTCCTCAGCAAAATGGCCGCCGGAACGGACACTTTTAGCTCTGATTGCAACTTGCTTTAATGTGTTTGTCGTTTTAAAATTGTGCACTTCATAGCTATTAAAGATATTACGTGTTGTTAGTAAACATTTTTATTGGTGATCTTTGTACTTTTTTACTTTGATCTTTGTACGAACAAAACATACGAAGAACTTTCGGCAAACTGTCATCATCAACAACGTCCAGTCGCATAGAGTCGATGAACCAGGTTTACGTTCATCTGTTCGATCTTTTTGTCATCAGACTTGGACAAAATACAAATAGATAAACAATTTTCTAATTTAAGCAACGCACAAAATTAACTATAATTTATTTCATACTACACCAATATAAAACATTGCAAAAGTCAGAGCACGCTTGATAAAAGTCTGGCGAGCCGGTCGCGGACGAAAAACAATTTTTTAGAAAGCTGTTAGTGCCGACCATTTGTTTCAGTCTGTCAGCTTTTACTGCCCCATTCTATTTTTACGCACATTGCTCACATTGTCCTCTCTCTGTGGTACCCTATAATGAAATAACTGGCCACCAGCATTCATCAGAAATCTTACTCGATTTCAATACATCAAGCGTATATTAAAAAAAATTAAAATCTAATCTTATTACACGGATTTCCCTCACAAAATCTAGAAGTGGCTTTATATTATAACACTCTTAATATAATGTAGACAACAATTCATTTGATATTTAATATTCAGGCTGGCAACAATAAATTGAGCTTTATTATTCACGAGCTTTTGTCCACGCGATATTAAAGTCCAGGAATGCTGGAAGGTAACATAGAATATTTTTATTTATTTAATTAAAACTTCGTTGAACATAACGCAATACTCTGCTAAAGTTTCTGCTACGCGTGACATTTATTTTTTAAAATTTACTCTGATGCTATTCTACAAGGTAGTAGTTGGCCAGTATGACGCAGATAAATCATTAGATTCGACGCAGACGAGGTCTCAGATATGCCTCATACAGCAAATTCTTAAGAATGAAGCATAGATAGCGTAAATTAAGAGAAATTAGACGGATAGATAAAAAAGGAAGCAGAGTATAGTGACCGGGCTGTAGGAGCGAGCGTATGCATGTGACGCGCACGTGATAGATGACAGTTATTAATTACACGGACACTAAGCCTACCGTATTAGTGATATATTGCTGAGCGTGCAGCCTCCGCCTCCACCTCCACCCCGTGCCACCGGGACAGACCTTAGCTCGTAGCACAACAGGTTGCTTATAGCGTGCTTAACTAACTTTTACTCATAAAAACATATACATTTAAAATATAAGCTACTTGACATAAAATACATATAATTGGCGTAGTTAAGTACTTCAAACTTAATGTAACACGGACCGTGTTACTGAATACACAATACAAAATAATAACTTGGAAATGCTAGTAAGCACTTATCCTGTTACGAATTAAGTTGGAATGCAAAGTAAAGTAGGCCACCGAAGTTGGAGTTACGGAAACTTGTGAACGTCTACGAATAGCGAATATTTTAAACTATACGTTCAAAACAACGATAAGTCACCGCACTTTGTTATTCCCCGCATCCTATAGACATGACAAACTTCATTTTGTTCTACTAACTTCATAGCTAACCACAATCTCATTTAAATGTGTATAAAAGTCGACTTAGCTCTGTTTAATTTTCAGACATAGCGCGTAGCATCTACGTAGCACGTAGAATACGGTTACGTGCATTTACGGCTTAGTCCCTGTCTTTCCGAAGCAAAGCAAAGTCAGGGCGGCTTTAGATTGGTGGGTCGTCTACGTATTCATTAATATTTATTGATGTGTTTAAGTATTGCAAATATTCTTATTCTATTTTATTAAAACATCGCGAAATATTGTTTTGTTTAAATTTTCGCACAATATCAAGAAATTTAGTAGTTAAATGTGTGTCTGTACTAAAGCCAGCTATCTTCAGGAAACGGCGGCCGCGGCTCCAATGGCTTCCGCTACCATTCAGACTTATCAACAAATATTATTCGTTAGGTTGTATCCTTTTAAAAAAAATCTAGCCGTACGTTCCTGTGGCCATATTTATCCAATCTCGTTACTTGTCACAGTTTGTGCCAAAACTTTACCATAAATAACAATAAAAATCAACAGATACCCCCCTCCCCTTCTCCGCAACCCCCCACGTGTGGCAGCTCACGCAGTTTATTCCCAAATATATTATACCAAAATAAATCGAGTTCTGATTAAAGTTGATACACGAGCGATGCAAAACGCACACGAAATTACATCCGCTCGCTTTCAATTAAAATACATAACATAGTTTTAGTTGGTTGTAAAAAGTGAACGTTTAACTAATCTTATTTTAAAGTAATAGAATAAAATAATGTTAATGTTAAAAATGAAGTTTATGAAAAATTGGTTTCTTCAAGCACACGATTCCAAAGAAATTTCGGAATTAAAACTTCTGATCTGTAAAGAAAGTATAAAGCTCTTGGTTGGCGCAGAGTGTGGGGCGCGGGGCGCGGGGCGATTACAGCATTTCTTACTTTACTTGCGAGCGGAACTTCCAATCTGATACCGACAACAACTTTTTTTTATTAGTTACTACTAATTAATATCATGATTAATAAATATCGTCAAATAGTATGATAGACCTCTAAGATTTGATCTGTCAACAAGATGAATTGTTTGCTTTTTTAAAGTAAAAATTATTTTTCTCGCGTTCAATGTATTCGTATAACGAGGATAATTACTGCTTGTAGTTGAAAGCGATGATATTTCTTTTGACGCAAGCAACTCAACGTGTACAGCTTTTTAGTACAAGCACCTAATTATACTGCTAACTGCGACTCGAGTATGGTTTTCACAAAAAGTTGAATCAGGAAATAGAAGACTGTATATTTTCTACAGTTTTCTTTTAATTATTTGAGTAACCGTAAATGGTAATATTTAAACGCCCGTTGTCTTATATGCGTGTTATAATTCCGGAATACTAAGTATGGCCACTTGGAATTTTTTGGCAGACCCTATTCATTTTTATTGGAATACTAAACAGACCTGTAATTGTGCGTGGGTCAGCGAGTTCGCATACTGTCACGTCACAAACAGCGCTCGATGACGCCAGAGACTGCGAACATTGTCCACACAATACATACATCAATCAAGCAAAAATTTACAATAAGACTGCTTTCTTTTCGTGATACTTTACGTAGATTAAAAAGAATATTTAATTACAAATTTGTATTTGTATTCTTGAAAATTTTTTCGTAACGTAATCGATAAAAATTGTATTGGATTTGATTGAGCACTCGCAAACTTCACCAACAAATCTCATACAAAGTATATATAAAATATAAGTGATAGACCCTCGAATACTTAGACCTATGGCTATTCCTAGATATTCGATAGACTATTCTAACACAGCTACAACATTAATGAAATATCTCAAGAAACACTAGGCTATTCATAGAAATAACTTCATTTATTCTGTGTGCCGTTTGTGACACATTTGACCGGCGGCAGATCAAAGCGCTCCCGACCGATACATCACGCCCTCTGACGGAACTTTGATACAACTCATTAATAACTGTTATTTATTGCCTCTGCTACATTACACCTAAAACATCTAACTGTACTTAACTATTGCATTAAGAAACAGAAAAATAAACAATAGTATGGGTACATTTCTTCTTACATGTTAAGAGTTAACTGCAAAACGCTAATATTTTGTTTATTTGCTATAAAATCAGAAGAGTAAGAATAATAGTTTAGTAATTGTTGTTTCGTTTTTTTTATATTTTGCCATAGATTTAGATTTAGATTAAGTTTTCTAGTTGTGACCGAGTGTAACATTTATTACATGTTTTTTTTTTTCTCCTTCTACTATTTTTTGCGTGTTCTGTTTTTAGGAATCATTGAAAACCGGCGCTTCGGTGTACACCGAGCACATGCCGAATGAATTCCTTTTTATTTTTTTTAATAAACTGCTTTCTTTTTTTCTTTCTAATTAGAAATTGTTCGTAATTTGTTTTAATGGAAATAATAGATTTTAAAATTTATAGGAATAATTCTAATTGAACGAATATTTGAAACATATTTTAGATTTATCAATTTAAACTTGAAAGAGTGTTACCTAAAATTGTATTTAATTCGACAAGAGAGAGATTAATTAAGGTTGTCAGAAATAATTATTAAATGCTTTGATAAAATTAATCCAATTAAATTTGTCTCTGAAAGCTGAGAGCTGAGAGCCCCTTCTTGTTGAAGATATAAATTTAATTTTACTACATAGTTAGATAGGTATTCTTTAAAGCGTAACTTGTTTAGTTTTTAATATCTTCTTTCTTCTCAAGTCTATTTAACATTTACATTTTACATCTATATGTTCTAAGTCAACATTTATTACTTAAAGTTTACACTTGTGGTTAACTCAAGAAAATTAGTAAACTTCTGAAAGTCAACAATCGCGATGTTTACTTAAAACTAACTTAATTCAAATTTTCTCGATAATTATGTAACAAGCAAGTATAAATTTAAGCGATATCCTTAAGCACTGCTGGTGTAGTGGTATCATGCAAGATTCCCATTCTTGCGACCCGGGTTCGATTCCCGGGCAGTGCACACTTTTTTCCAAAACTTTTTTTTCATTTTCATGATAATACAGAGTTCATCGCTTTATTCTTTTTTAGTGTAAAAAAGAGAACCCTTTAATATTTGGGTTTTGTAAACGTAAATATTAAATTCAAGTGAAAATTCTATACTCAAATATCTTCTCGAAAGTATAATAGGTAATAATTAAAAACGCTGTTTCAATGTTCTTAAATTAAGGGATTTGTAGATACTTATAACTTAGGTCTATAATATAAAATTTAACTTTGGCTGCCTTTTCATTGCTCTTCTATATAATAAAATGAAACCTTTTACATTACAGCTCCAAGTACCCTATTTATTTGGAGAAAGATTTTCTGCTACATTCTCTACGACTTGAACTCTGACGGAAAATTTATGGCGGAACGTTTTAAGACATTAGCTAATCTTTATATAAACTACTGCTCGTAAGAAAACTTTCTCATAAAACGGATAGCGTAAATAAAAACGGAAAAAACCAAAGAACTTTTTGCATGTTTAACCACAAAGGAGGCACTTTAAATAGTCTTTTTATGTGTTTCATACCAACTTTTAGAGTACTTTTAGATAGTTCGTCAGAGGAATCCAGTTTGCAATATATTACACAACAGAAACCACGATTTAATAACTATCATAAAATAATAATCGAACTTTTAACATCTACAATTAGCTTTTACTCACGACTTTGTCCGCGGGGAATTAAAAAAACATCTAGAAATTAGTATAGTCTATGTTACTCGATGATAAGTGTAGCTTTCTAATGGTGAAAGAATTAAAATCGGTAGTAGTTTTTAAGTCTACAAAAATACTTTTCTAATAATCTTTTCTCTTTACAATAGTAGTGTTGACTAATAATTGAGAATATAAAACAATTTATTTAAATAACAACTTGCAAAATTTTCTGCGTACTAGTGAATAATTTTTAAACGCACTAAATAAAATTTTCATTGTTACGCCAGTTGTTGCTTAAACGCAACGTTTTCAATCCAAAGAGAATTCCTTTAAAGCAAATTAATTTCGCTGTAGAAGACGGATCAATTTCCAAACTAAAGTGAATCATTGAATTTGGTATCGATAATGTTTCAAAGGGCGTCTAAAGTTGTGTTCGTGAAACTGAAACTTAAGACCCTTGTTAAAGTTGAGTGTTCTATGAATGCGGCTCCAGCCAGCGCCAGCGAGCAGCGCCACGAGGAAACAGTTGTATTGCTTTTGAACTAAGCTGCGGTTAGTCTTCGGTAAAGCATTTTAGTGATGACTTTAATGCTAAAATAGTTAACTTTATTTGTATATTAAGTGAGAGAAACACTTAAGGTATGCTATAGTGTCATAGGAGTATAGGACTCTAGTAGGTAGTACCTTCCTATTGAGCGATTGCTCGTCAGTAGGAAAAAATACGCAAGACAATCTATTTAGTCCTAATTAAACTAGTTTCGCTGCTGAATTCTGAAACGAATCTTAGATACATTTCTTCATAAGCGCCGCTGAAGTTTAAATGCGACTTTATCATTTAACACGCTGTTACATACTACAAGTCGTCGTTTCAATAATTAGCCGTAAGTCCGAGGTTATAGTCATTTTGTTTTATTGCTGGTTTAATTTAGTTGTAAAAGCTTCCGAAATATAATCCGAATTAAGTTATTGTCCAATAAATAACTTGGGACCTCTAGCAGCGCATTGCTTTGAGTATAAATAGTAATAAATTTGGTTTTGCAGAAGACATTTTAGACGGTATTAAGGCGGGTCAAAGCAACTCTGCTATAAATTTAAGTTTAAAGCCGTTTGGTCCACTTAAGTTGGCGGTCTTAAAATTTATAAAAGGAAAATATTTACTTGCTCCCAGATGTGTTAATAGAATTATATTTTAACGGCCAATAAAAGAAATAATTAACAACGTATTTTAGAGAATTTCTTTTGACAACTCTTTATGTTTATATTTCAAATAATTTTATACTTCAGCTTAAGCACGAATTTCTACAGTTACCTTGGTATTTATTTTCAGTGGGTTATTTTAATATTTTTATTCATTTAAAATTTAACGTAAATAAAAAAGGAAGCAAAATCAATAGAGACGTTATACACCATGAAGCAGGAAGCAACGAGCAGTTGCCGTTCGCCGCGCAATTTATTACTTAAAGAACTTATAAAGTCAAAACATCTTTTGAACATTCGACGTAAGAAATAAAAACAGTGAAGCTGGAATTCATTAAAACGGGGGGAGGGTTGGGGTTGCACGGAGAGGGGTCGCTTCCTCTTTCATGGCCGAGCTGGGAAGCGGTTGTTTACTCTCTTTTCATTCGAAGAACTCTAAACTACTGCTGCCTTTTGATATAAGAAATGAATAGTTCGCCAGAGATATTGGATGCGGATAAGTTTCGATAAGATGTTATTAAAGTTTTTACTTTTATCGGTAAGGTAACTTGTTATGTAAAGATAAGTAGATATTTTAACTGCTCCCGAAAGATTCTTAGTAAATTTTGACGTAGTTAAAGACATTCAGGGCGAAATTTTTCGTGCCAAAGTATGATTGTATACATGTTTATTTCACACGAGCTTCCTTATCACAGTAAGGCAACTTATTGCATACTTCCTGCAAAAGACCATTCGTTATCATAACATAAGTCAACATTATACCATCGAGCAAGTCAATGTCATGGGAATATTTGAAACATTTTTTTTTTACTTTCTAACAGGAGATAGAAAAAACATTCCGTGTGAACCTGCTAACGTTTGTCAAACTAAACAAAAACCTCTTGTCTCGCACAAAAACTACTGAGGTATCCTTTCTAAAGATAAGAGCGGACTATTAACGCGTCTACACGGGACTTGTCTGATGACTGTTGGGCTCAAGTCCCTGGAGACAAAAACAGGTAGGCGGCGCGAACCGACCTGTCTGTACAAACAAGTCGAGACATGATCCCAATACCATGCAATACATCGTATAAACGGTTATTTCATGTATGTAATAAGTTCAATGAATCGAAACTTTAGAAAGAATGAACGCAATTAAACTAAAATACTTCTTGACTGTTATTACTTAACTTGTCTTAAATTATGAGTTTGCGCAGTTATCTACAATTCTCATGATATGTACAAGTCGTTTTGTTTGTCACTCCTAATTCCTTTGAAAGCTGTTAAGGCAATTAACAAATTGATGGAAATACCAGTGAAGTTAAAAATGACATAATACTTTTAGTTCAAAAAGCTTCATTTTTGTTATTTCTATGAATGATATAAATTGTATGATTTCATATCAACATGGTGGTGTTTTCTGTTGCTATTGATCAATTCCCTTCGCTATGTACAACAATGCGGAACTATTACAAATAACGTAACAGGGAAACGTGCCGTTCGTTCCGCGATAAGCCGCAATCCGCTTTGTTTGTTATACAATAATATCATCAACTTCTAATTCCCACGGGACAGCGCAAGAGTCGTGAAGTTTTTGCTACTCCTCAACAATTTATATGCCATCTTTGTTTAACGAGCACTAATTAGCGAGACAAAAACGTCGGCTGCATTCCTCGGGATGCACTATTGATGGAGTCGGCACTTTTATCTCCCAACTCAATGTAGGAATTTCACGGTTCAATCATCTTAAACGGCGAAATATCCCCGTCCCTTTCTCACACGTCGCGCGCTTTCGGCCGTCTCACTCGCGCGAGTATCCTAGACGCGGCGTTGATATCGACGCAGCCTTATCACTGGCCGATAGCCGGACGACTATTACCGTTATTGCGTGAGCGATAAAGATTTATTTAGTGTGTTTTCTCGTTTGAGCGCCAGCTCGCGTACCTGAATGGCCGTAGCGTAGGATTCGAGAATGAAGCCGCTCGTATTCACCATCATCACTCGCACTCGCACTGGCACTCGCCTCGCTCAGTCGAGTCAGTGTCGTGCCGGAGCTCGAGGAGTGTTGACGTTTCGTTCGCGTGAGCCGCATGCCGGCGGCTGCGTGTTCCGATTTCGAAATATTTCTGTGTTAAAATTTCACATTTTATATTTTTCTCGTGCAAGTTTTAAATATGTGTTTGTGATTAATATTTGTGGGCGGTTTATTGGCTCCCAGGGACCGTGAGGTGATCGCTTCGAGGTTTGTATTATTTTAATAATTAGTTACGCAGAACGGACACGAGCACGAGTGATATTCTTTCGGAATGCAATGCAACTAAAACCTGTTTTTCGTCCGGTCCGCCGTGGGAAGGAATTCGGATCGCAATAATGCGAGGAATGCTGTGAGCTGTGAGCGTCCTGACTCCAGCCTCCAGCCTCTTGCGGTGTCGCCTGTCGCTTGTCGGCGAGCGGCGAGGGGCGAGTCTAGCCCGCGCTGGATCTAGGGCCCGCACGACAAAAGCCGGTTGTTATCGGCCAACTTTCTTTTATGTTCCGTTCGCCGATCCGCATTCAGTAATTAACTACTGAAGAGTTTCCGCTATTCATTTTTCTCTAAACATAAAGAATGGAGCTAGAAACGCAACAGCTTATAATATTTTTCAATTTCTTCCAACCTCGGCACGGCACGTCCGGGGATTTGATAAAAATCTTTCTGCATTTCACCATTTCGCTCGGCTGATTTGCAAAAATATTAAAAACACGTTCGTATGCGGTAAGTTATCTTGGCAGTTGCTTTAAATAACATTTGCATAAAAAGGCTCCCATTTAGGAAGGTTTAGTGTCGTGTAAAGTCAGTAGCAATCAAGTTATTGAGGCGTTTCCAGCGGCCGCTGCGCTTTGCGAATATTATCTCGGACGCCGATGTTATCACCACTCGCTTCTCATTGCGGTCAACGAACTTTTATAGAACCATTTTTTAATTCACCCCCTTGCAAAAATTTCAGCTTTATTATGAATTTTAGCAACATTAATTTACTAAAATTTTCTTCATTGATTTATAAAATATATCGCATCGTCGAAGGGGGGATACCGGGTTCCGATCAAATCATCCTCTGCGAAGCCACTCATAACCATTACATAGCGATTCTTTAACCTGTCACCTGTCACGTGGGGTAACACTTATCGTGCTCACTGGCCTCATTCCTGTCACATTAATCTTCCTTAGGTGTTAAATCTACCGCACGCTGCACATAACACACGTTAGGAGAAAAATATAAATTAAATGCTTTCATAGATATTTTTCAAATGAAAAAATAGTACTACATAGTATATAATATCTGGATCGAAATATCAGAGCCTGTACGTTAACATGTTAATAATTGATATCTATCTGTAGCGTAGTTAAAACTTGCATTGTTCAATTGTTATTGAAGTTAACTCGGAAGTTAATGAGAAATTATTTGTAACACAAATATATCTTACTTTCAATAATGAGTCTTGTTTCAATGTTTTAAATTTGTTTGAACTTTTGCAAACTGTTCAGTGGTTTCCGCAAATGTAATATTAATTCCATATTTTGATGTTGACAATAAAGTTTATTTATACAACTAATTTAAAACAGTTATCTTTTGATCGTGGCGATGGCTTAGTTTGTATTGACTACGTTTATGCTTGTAAGTTTAGGTTTCATCAGAATGCAACATCCTGTATACATTAGACACACCGCTGTAGCAGACAGCCCGCTTTCGCCCGATGCATTATTTTTTTACAGTTCGTTCACATCCTACTGTTTATACCGTGAATATTTTTAAACGATTTGTTTAGACGTGTATGAGGTGTGCAACGAGTAATATCATAAGCAGTAGGTTTGGAAATTATAACAGAAACTGTTGAAAATATTATCCAACTGTTTGTATAAATGTATAGTCGAATTTAATGAGAAATTTTACCTTTAAAAGGATGTGATCACAGCCTTTAAACATGTTTCTATCGTCAATTAAAACACTGAATCGTCACGACCAATTTTAAGTTGTACAAAACTTTTAAGCAATGAAATACGAACTAATTTTATATAGAAAATAACATTAAATTAATCATTACATACGTTTTATCTCTGTTTTTATAATATTATTAAAATGGATTTACACCACTGTCTCTAATGCTTTTTCACGATTCTTTCTATGCAAATTATACAAAGGTATGTGAGGTTTTAGGGAACGGAGAAAAGTCTGTTCGTGTGTATAATGACCTGGTGACGAGGTAACATGGTCATGTACAGGATGATCGTAATAATAATAAAATAACACCGGAGGCAGGCTTGCCTCTCGTGCATGAATTATATTAAGTGGTTTTTTAACGTAAACCCTTAACGGAAACTCATTTGCATATCTCACTTGAAGCTTTCATCCTCGTCTACTTAATATGTTTTTAAATTTTGATATGAATTTACTTAAACGGGTGCAATAAACTTTGGTAAACGAATTGTGTTGTTTTAACTAAACCTTCGTGTTAACATTTACCAGTTAAATGTAGGTTATACCAAAGTTAAAATTAAAAAAAAAAACTAAATATCCAAATTCTCGCTTTGAAACATGCTCCATTACTTCAAATACACGATAATTTCTCCCATATTTTTTATCCTCGTTACCTCAAAAGAATACTTAAATGTTCTTTCGTTTTTCATTCTTTATATTCCTCCACAATTATTTGCATTTTATTTTCGCTATTTAGGCATTTAATCACCTTATGTACTTAACATAAATGATTAGGAACAATTTATCTATTTGATACTTTTGGCACCATTTTATTTGCTGTGATGTTTCTCAAATATTTTAAGTGGTAATTAAGTATGTATTTCGTTTGATAAAAGTTAAAAATCTGTGAAACGTGCTAAAGGTAACGAGTTATAAATTGTACTGTTATTTGTGTCCCGCAGTGTACACTCGCGGCACGTGTGCGTAACGACCAGAGACAGTACACCGCGCGGTGCCTGTCATTTTACTGTGAAATATATCGCCTCCTCTGCTATTACATACAATAAATCCTGGCAACACTTTTATATTTTTGTAAAATTTTTAACGAAGGAAAAACGGTAAAATATTTGCCTAAAATATAATTATAGTTCAGTTCAGTCGTTTTATAAGACAAAAACAGAATTTTTCGCTGTTAATAATTCCACGAGAAGTCCGCCAAATTGTCCAATTGTGTAATTCCATCGTACTGAAGTCATCTTGCGGCAGCCGTGGGCTTTGGAAGGTCGCGAGGATTAAGTTTTTAATGAGATAAGAGGTGTTATCTTGTAAATGGAAAACGTTGTAAATTGCTTCCATGTTTGAACATCGTCGTAAATAGAAAAACACGTCACTTATGCACGATGTAAACCGTATTGTATGATTTTAATTCATTAATTTTATATAAGTTGCTGTGTAATTGTTTTACTGGTTTTAGTAAAAGTTGTTAGAATACTTGGTGAAATCTTCAGCAATATCGGATGTTTCTTTACTACCATAGTCCGCAATATGTAGCAATAGTGAAGTTTGTTATGACACGCTATGGAACAAAGTTGTCGACATTAGTTTGTTGTTCGAGATGTTGCCGCTGTTGCGGACATACCGACCAATACTCCCGCTCTCACACTTTCTTACATTACTTTTTGTCACGCAACTTCAGTGAAAACTTCGCCTTATTGAGACAAACATTATATAAGAAAGCTGATCCTTGAAATTAAACGGACTATTTTAATATTATGGCGACCTTAAGAAAAAAGGAATACGTGTTGTTTTGGAATAATTTGCAACCAGTGGCCTGTTAATGAAGTACGAAACATAAGCGAGTAATTAAATGATTATAAGCAAAGTAAAGCGTCACAATTGAGTTATGTTCGCGTTACGAGCTGCTATATTTTGAAGTAATTAAGATAAGATATCTCGCCGCAGTGTAGGAGCTACGTTCCAAGCAAATATTTGTTCAGCGACTGCGAACTTATCGTCTGATAAAGTTTTAATTGATAAACGGTATTAACAACTTCGCAAATCGTCTTCTACCTTTATGTTAAAGTGTGTCGTACAAATTATATCTATCTGGATCACGGGTTTATTCTATAATATTTGACTTTATTAAATTTATAATTATAATTATAAGTGCTTGAATTGTAAAAGAAACTGTGTTGAAATTGTACCACATTATGTACTCTAGTATGAGTATGCATAAATATAATTAAAAATGACCAAGCATATGCAGTTTATAATCTTAATAATCTGTACTAATGACGTAATATTGAGTCAGAATGACGAATATTCGTTAAACGCATGACGTACTTATTCCTGTCTGACGCAAACTGTTTACATTTAAAACTTACCTGGATTTCTGCGCAAAGAAATATTCAAAAAGCCGTTACTCATCGCTAAGTAAACAATGAAATAAATCAATTTCAATGCATTTTTAGTTCACTCTCTGCTACTTCGTTTTACGTGAATCTCTATTGAGGTATGCGCGTGCATTTGCGTAGCAAACATTTGTTCAGCCGCCATCGCTGGCGTGTCGCCGGGGTATCTCCGGGGTATCGCTGTCGTATCGCAGACCAAATGTTGGCTCACCGAGCTAATTTATGCTCTGCCACAGCGTGATGGAATGCTGAGCATGCTCAATTTGTTTACTCAACCAGCTACCTATTATATCGAGTTATCGTGGGAGAAATATTCAATTTAAAACTATGTACCTGTATAAAACGAAATGATAATTAATTTTGTGATAGTTAACTATATTATTGTTATCTAATTAGGTCAATGAATAAACATTTTTTTTTGCTTATTTCCCAATCTGTATGAGGTTTTTCATTTTTACGCAAACAATGCCAAAGGTAATTGAACTTCATCACATTAAAATGTTTTTTCAAATCCAATGACTTAAATGAAAGACAATTTGTCTCAATCTAAGTAAGCTAACATAAATGTAAAGTCGCATGACTCAAAATTAACTAAGTTAAAGCGAGTTCCCTCGAGTACAAACAAAACGCACATCGTGAGACACGCCGTACGGAGGGTAGAATAAACACGCCGTACGTTGTACGGAGTGTTTGCTGTAGGGTGCGCGCACTGCGCCGCTCGCTGCACAGCGACTGTACATCCCGATTGATTTATGAGCGCCTAGTACAAAGTTGCTGCACAGACAACTTTCATTTTGAAATCGTATAATCTTAAAATACACATAAATAACGTTTAATTTATAGTCCTTTGTATTTTGAAACGTTTAATTGTCCTATATTTTCTTTGGAGATAAATGAGTAACGCCCACACACGACTGTGTCAGTATTTGAGATTTTAATGCGAACAAAACTTTAAAAAAGCAGAATCCAAAGATAGGGTTATATGGTAGTGTTGTTTGTTCAGATATTCTCATTCTATATTACGATTATTGTCGTCAATTTAATTGATTATTGCTACAGTATCTAGGCCGAGGGCAGTGTGACATGTCCGAAAGTCGAAAGACAAATAAATTTAAATCGGCGCTGACATCATTTAGTTGGCCTTCGCGACAAATAAAATATAAGGAGTTGTCGTTGGTGATGTTTTGTAAGGGATTTGTATGGCGACCGGCGACTGTTTGAACTTAGGAGGGAATTGTGGCGCCTTGCGATTGATTTGTTTTACACAAACAGACTTGCCCGATTTAAATTTAAATGTGAGTGATTCAGCATCTTAACTAAACACCAGTGAAATACAATATTAGGTTCTGCAACCGTGGATATAAAAGTATCACCTCAAGACGACGGTAGCAGTGCACAGACCGGTTGTTGCAGCAGGGGTCGGTGTCACCACATCGGTGTGACTCAACCTTCAATGACATTGAACTGCAAGGAACAATGCGTAGTGTGTGTGTGTGTGCGTGTGCATAAAAATTATGAATGACTAATCAACGACATCTGGTCTATTTTTACAACAAAAATGAAACTTATTTTACTCGCATTTCGCATTCAATGAGATATGTAATTGAAAGTACTGAAGGTCAATATTTTACTCAATAAAAAACATTAACTTTATTTAAGTGAACAAATGTTGGATAATTCGAATACTAATAATCTTAGACATACTTAATTCTCATTACAACGTAAAAACTTGTTTACTCGCGTCCGTTTCCCAGGAAACTTTGTAAGACGTAAGTATCAAGTCACTGATCGAAGTAGTAATTAAACATAAAAATATAGCAAGGCACTTCATATACATTTATGGAAACTCCTATAAATGTATAAAATGAGCTAGTTATGGAGCAAGTTAAAATTAAAATATGTTCCCAGGAACCTAATAGAGAAACGCAAAAATTATATCCTCAAAACGTGGAAAAACACTGTCATATATCCGTCGCTGAAAAAATCTAATTCTAAAATGTCTGCAATGAAATACGCAACTAATAGATAATGGAGAGCCGCATTCATTCATGAATAGCGGTCGGTTCTGTCTGGCAGTTTAACATAACATTCAGAACAGGGCTTATTAATTCAATTTATCCCACATCAAACATATTACGTGTAGCTTTTGTGGCTTTATAATCATTTATATTTGATGTTCAAAATTAGCGTAAATAACGCTTCTGTTATTAATGAAGCAGCCCCATTTTATATTCAGAACAATAAAGCGACAAGAAAGTCGCTAAAAATAGAAAGTACTGATATTGTGTGTATTTAGAAAAAGTGTTATTAACAGAGACATTTACATAGAAACATAGATACAAGGTATTTCTCACGATAATGTTCGATGTTCGGTATGCGACCGCTATCAGTGTCACACCAATGGACTCCCCTCCCCCACCCCTTACCCCGGTCGGTATCCGCTTTAATTATCGTAATGAATGCCCATTGCATTGCCCATCGAAGTGTCTCTGAGATATCATTCGCACTAATAGTATACACTTTCTACTAACTGTATGCGGAGTAAATCGTACTACTTATACCTACTGTAATTAAAAATAATTTAAAACATTAACCATTCTTATCAATATTAACTGTCAACTTACGAACAAATGTTTATCTTGCTTTATCGTGGACCTCGCTCTGACTTCACTCAGATTCAGAGATCAATTCAACTACGTACGAAATGTTAAACATACGCGGAGTAGCAAATATACATAAGATATTCAGAATGTTATATTTTAAACTAGCTTTCACCCGTAACTCCGTCCGTGTGCATTAAAAATAACAAAAGTGAGTAGCCTATGTGTTTTTCCAGATTATTCTCTACATCTATACCAAATTTCATCGAAATCGTTTAGGCTACAAACTCTAACAAATATCCATCCATCCATCTAAAGTTCGAATTTATAATATTAGTATGAAGTATGATTACATCTATGTATAGATAGAAGACAGAAAGCAATAATAACATTAATAAGATATTTATAAAGAGAAAATTGCGCAGTTATTTTCTTGTTTTAGACAATTCTACGATGAGAGTTTTACAGTTGTAGGAGCGTTGTACAATTACTGTGAGGTGTGACCAATTTGTAAACGCGGAGTCTGTTGCTGTTTATGTTTTACTGTTGCAAAACTAGTCATTAGTGGTAGCAAAGATGTCAGTACAGCTAGTTCTGACTACGCAGGATACAACTGCAGTTACTTTGTGACTTGCTGTACAATTCAATAACTACCCGTGAGAATATATTTCATTATCAAGGTCTCATTACTCGGTATTATTGAAACAAGTTTAAAACCTACGCCACCGAAACTTGTAAAACCACTCCATAGACTTGTATACGCTTCGTTAATGACACTTTTTAAGAAACAAGTTAAACAACGAACGGTTTAAACAAAAATGCATGCAACATTGTAAATAACCAATACAAAACACATATAAGGTATCCATAGTACGTTTGACATAAAGATTATGTAACCATCGTCATAGCATACATTGAAGCTATTCCGGACGTGTACGGCTCTAAAAACTATATGACAGATACATTAACAACGCCGCTCACATACATACATAGCCGCACGTAGCGTGACTACAATCACGTACAAAATAACTTATACGTCTTATTCTTATTATTAGATGTAACGCGATTAAAAATACCACATTTTAATGAACATAGAAGTGCTCATCGAACGAATATTTGAAAATTTCATGGTAAGTAAATAATTATGAAGCGATTACAAATGGTAACAAGTTCATCTGTAATTGTTTTTAGACATGCACCTTTGTGACAGTCTGATCCTAAATAGTCATAAACCACTTTGTAGGCGACTGTACGCAGACTTACACATGCTATCTGGTGGCATCTACAAAGTAAGGCATACAAATTGTCAGTTAAAGCGGCTTCGAGCGCCGCCTTTACACTCATTGTACTTCCATCAAACGACACCGGAAATGTTTCGTTGTGTTTGTAAAGTTATTCTGTTATCAATGATCGTCAAATGGCTAAATATAAAAAGTTATTCGTACGTTTATCTTAACTATGTATAAAATATTTTCGATGCGAATATGTTACACTTACTCTATCATTTATTAAATCTACACTAAATATGTGTTAGCGCTCACTTAACGTCTCTGAGTGACTACTTAATGTATTAGTGTAACCGTTTAAGTAATAATGCAAGGTTCAAATGAAAGCGTTGACTTTATCAACTATGCAATTCCTTATGTCTTTACACTTTGTTGACATTTAGCGTAGAATGCAGCTGCCGACGACGGTTGGCTTCCGACATTACCGCCCCCTCACTCATGAAGTCAAGAATGCATGTCGAGGGCTTTCTGCGAATTTGCAATGTAAAAAAAAGTTAACGCATTTTAACCGCCATCGTACGTTGTAATAGTTAACGCAATTAACATATTACATTTTAAATGTTATGTCAGTATAGAATTTCTTTTTACCCTATTAGTCTGAGGAAAGATCGGGAAGGTGTAGAGAACCTGGCGGGGAAAGTGACGTATAGGATAGGGAAATATCTCCTATCTCTGCGTCCCCCTTTAACAATACGGATATCTAAGGGCAGAGATCGCTTCGTCATTTTGGCGAATTGTGGTAACCACACGCTCGTTTACCAACGTCTGTTGTATAATAATTGAGACTTAGTTATCAATGTCTAGTTAGATTATCTAAAGTTATCTAAAATAGAAAACAAACGGCGGTTCTTGTTCAGAGAAGTCGAGTTATTCATTATCAAAGTTTAATTTTAAACTGTAGTTTGTCGATATTAAACAATTTGGGCTTCAAGCGAAAGGGAAATTAATGAGCCGGCGAGGAGTTTGTAAAGTGAAGCGATGACTGGTGCCGAGTGGTGGCGAACAGTGGCGAATGTTGCCGAGTGAACTCTGATACTTCGGCTGCCAATTAACTAAATTAACAGTCCAATGTTTAAGACAACGGCTCCGTTCATGAGTTTGCCAACAAAATTATTCCGCTTAAGCCACTTGCCTGTTTGAACTCGCTTTTGATAACTTTTCACATTGTTTATTTCATAAAATTTCATTGTTTCAGTAAGTGGAAAATATTTAACATTGTTAGTACACATAGATATTTATTCATCTCTTAATTATCATCATTTCGTTACTTTAAACTAATTTGCATAAGTTAAAAATCGAATCGAAATTTCAATTTGGATAAAATTCAATTGTTTTTCGCTTAACTATTGAAAATCCACACAAACTGTGTACACACAAGTACATCTAATACAAGCGCAGCGGTCGCTCCGCAAAGTTTCCAGCTACTTCTATTTTGTTTTTGTATCGGAAATACACTAACGAAGGCTGTTGCGAGCCTTTCTAGCATTTCAAAAGTTTTTTTACTCTCTCGCTGTGGTTATCTCCGCGGCGCAACGTGTGCCCGTCAGAGGTCGCTACTAAATTTTTATTGTTATGTTTATCAAATCTATAAAAGTTATGCAAAATATAATCCATTTCCAGTTATGTTTGTTGTCTATATTTTTATTTGTGCCCACCATGAGCACATTGTACTGTTACGGAAATGGTTATTGTTCGTGTTGTCTCGATGTACAAAACATTTAAAAGTTAGTGTTCAAGGTGGAACATCATCACATATTGTATCTATCGAAAACATTTTTTTATCTCAGGATATGTGATGTTGTCAAGGGATCGTTAACGAGAAAGATAAACGAAAGAAAGATTTATGAGGAAACACAACATTATAAATGTAGACGGCAATTTTGTATATACATACTCTGTGGTAAGCTTAGTGTCTACCGTACCTTATATAAAATACAAAGGTGGACAGAGACTTGAGGGCGTATACTTTTACATATTTTACAAGATTTTAAATTAGTTTTAGGTATCTCAACTTTTAGCGTCATTCGACTGACGAGCGATACCGGGTCGAGAGTCTTAGCGAAACAAAGGGAAACTGGAAAATGCTTTAAATATTTAAAGTCTGCTTGCTACCATGAGGGGTCTGAAGTGGCCGCGCCGCTGCACGCTGCATACTGCATGTTGCACGCTACATATTCCTCGCGTCTTATTCCATTTTTGTTTAGTTGACGTGGATTACTTTGCCTGTTCCAAACACAACACCGAACATTAATCTAGTATGCTGTGTTATATATCCTACAACTTACGTAAACGAGCGAGCGTCTAGCAGTTAAAGGGATGTCTTTCACAATTCTGTTAAAATATTTTTGATAAAATAAGACATCTTTCAAATATTTTGGATTATAGCCCTTCTAAAAGTACACCCCAACGCTCCATAAAACTTCTCAACCCCCGATGACCTTCTCAATATAATTATCACGTATTTATCGCTCCACTTGTCCCAGTCGTCGGATGTTCCAAAGAAAAAGCAATTTAACTTAAGCAATAAAAGTTACATATAATGTTTGTCCATCGAAAATTTTTCACTTGAGACAGCTTCAGACGACCTTGTAGATAGAGGTTCTTGTTTTTCGAAACAATTAAACAATTACATGTATTCTTTACATGAAATATTCTTCAGTAGTTTCTTAGACATTTACTTAAAACTATATTATATGAAACAAACGCCCACGAAAAATACGTTCTTTAAAGATGAATTTATAATGCCTCGTGTCATTTACATACGCGGTGTGCTGGCGTTTTACCTTGGCTTTACCTTGTGCCACCATTTGTTCGCTTGAGTTTTGGTACCATCAGTTGTATTAATAAGGCAGACAATACATATACTAATGTTAATAATTATCTGCTACTATTAGATGCAATACTTATAACGCTCTGTTGTTATTTCGATATTGTACAAGTGCTCTTATATACGTGGTAACAAAGTGCGAGTATATCGTGACTGTCTCAAGTTGCAGTTTACGAGGCGCTATGTTTATTTCATGGCACCTCTGCCATCTCTGATGCATTGCCCCAGCAAGGCTTCGCGCACGCACAGCGCGCGGTCACCGTGGGTGGAGGGGGCGCGGGGGCGGATGTTTATAGCTGGTACCAACGCTACGTTGTAGGTTGTTTATGCAACTTCCGTGTTACTTTGTAACCATCTGCTACAATACTTAAAATCTTTTGTGTTCTCGTAAAAGTTATGTATTTTATTTATCAATATCATAAGTTATTAAACTCTTAATGCGATAGCTTTTGTCCATTGCGTTCAATCTGCAGGAAGGCGGGCTCAGTTCAAGGCAAGTGAATTCGCAGTCAATTATGTCTTTGTTCGTAATTGAATCTAAAATGACAAAGCGCTTGTAACTTAGCCGTAACTTAGCGCTCAATTAGTTGCAAAGTGAAATTCCTCGTCCGAGTTGAAAACTTTTACAACTAACAGTCTATTCTTTGTTTCCGGTGAACTTTCTTCCTTCATTAAAAGCTCATAGAGCTTTTATAGTTAAATGCTCGTTAGAGCTAAGCGACGTTAGCACTCAACGCATTTCAACCTCGCTTTTAGTACTTTTTGGAAGTGCTTGTATTTCTTAGAAACCTATCCCGTTTTAAGAAAGCGTCGGCTGGATGTCGCAGGAATTGCTTATTTCTTCATATTTTTTATTACCCAACGAGTATATCTAAACGAAGAAAGTACAATTACCTGTAACAAAATATTTGTATTTAAAAAACTATTACACACTTCGATTTCTTCCTTTCAATTTTGCTATAGTTGCATAATTCAAGTAAAAAATATTCAATTAGCAGCAATCGTAATCGTAAAATTAGTTAGAAAAAACACCAACTTCGCCTGTTTAGGTCTGCTCACCTTATTTGTGACATAAAATGCGCTGCGCAGCAAAAACTGAAACGATATCACTATAAATGTCGGTTTACTATTGCTTCATACGGCTTTACTTCTAAATTACTTGAATTATTGTAATTATATTTGGTTTATGGAGTTAAATATTTCGATCGTTCGGAACTTGGAATAATAATTTCGTAACGCAATACGATATCATTCTGTATTTTAAACAAAAACATGGAAATACTAATTCACTTTGTAATGTTCGCCGCAAATGAGCCATGTGCGTATACTTAAATCGGCTATTAGCAAAAACGACTTCTGTAATTTTATATAATCTCAGTAATTAAAGCTGTCCGCTTGTGAGAATAAAACTGGCTGAAGAGTAATTACGCCTCTTGAAGTTAATGTACATTTTTGACAATGGCCGCGACTTTGAAATTACCTTGCAAGTTTTTTCTTCAAAGATTATTGTTGTTGGTTGGTGACTTTTTGCTTTTGGAAACTGGTTGGAGAATAAAATTACCTTCACAGTATTTAAGACAATGGATCAAAAAACTCTGTAGGGGTTAAATGAATTATGTTTTTTTATTCTTTGTCCTATATTAATCTTTTTTAGTTGCACATGTTTTTATGTTAGCATTGAATTGTTCTCATGTAACAAATTATGTGAACCAAATATTTATTGATTTTTTTATGTTGTGGGAAGTAATATACTAAGACAATAGATTATTATAATAATAACTAAACATTGGTTGTTTTTATTTATTGTCATTGTTTATGTGTGTAAATTCCATTTTAAGCTGATGTCATCGCTGACGTTATTAACAAAGTTTTGTTGTGTTAAATAAGTTGAGAAATACGAACATTACATAAGAAGTTTACTTTATTAAAGGAGGTCGGCGACTGAAGCGATTTTGAACTCAGTTTTACAATATTTAAATTTGAAAAGTAAAAAAGCTTTAACTTTATTTTACTTTGATTTGTTTACTTTACTGGGAAATCAATTTATTATTATCATCTATTTTATTAGCAGAAAAGTATATTTTGAAATCAAAAGTAAAAATAATTTAATGTATCCAGTAAAAGGTTCACTTCCACCAATTTGCCTCACGAACATTCGCAAAGAGATAAATTTACCAAAGAAAAGTCATCATTGTAAAAGTTTGTCCAACTTTCGAGAAATGGATTATTGTTAGCGCATGAAATATGACGCGAATTACGTATCTTATGAACGAAATCAATTTCGGATTTTAGACATTATTTATTTTAATAAGAATACTTTTTCCAGATACTGCTCTCAACAAAGAGGACAGCAGCTTATTCTGATAACTGTACAGGTATGTTAAACTAAATCATTTTATTGTTCAGATTAAATGTTTTTGTAGTATTAAAGAAAAAAAACTTATTTGGTTTGGTTTAGCATAAATACTATAAGTGCCCTGGTATTAACAATTTTGGGAGCGAGTACAACCTCAAGTTATACAGCCAATTAAAAGTTGTCGTGGCGAACTTAAGTGCTGCCCTCACCGCTTCATATGCAGGCGAGCGGACATTGTCGGTACTACAAACTCTTGACGTTATTCCAATTCAAAGGTAAACCCGATTTATAATTTTGGGATATTCCTAATATTTCCGACGACGCTTAGATGTGTGTTGTATTCAAAGAAACATAGCATAAAAGTTAATACAAGAGGTCACAGACACCCTAAAAGTTAAGCCCAGTTGATATAAAATCAATAAAGAATTCCATCGACCAAAATTCAAGGAACGACGAACTAAATTTCAATTAAGTTATAAACAAACGCAATTTATGGCTAATTGACTTAACAAACAGAACGAGTTTCCTTTTGAGCTTTCCTTTCTTAGTAATTTCGTTAAAATATTGAAAATCAGTAACTTTCCTTTTGGGAAGTTATTTATTAAGAATTGAGTTCGTTTCTATTGTACTTATGTCTATATTAAAGACATATAAAGAGATTTTCATTAGAATTAGATTGAATTGTTAACTTAATTTTATTTCAATAAACCTGCACATTACTTGTAAGTTAGTAGAGAAGACATTAATGGGAGGAGTTGTTGTATTTGTGATAGTTACTGCTGACTTATCATTGTAGTTAAGTTGTCTTAGGTCAGCATTACCATACCGCACGCTGTCGGCGAGCGGCGACTTCCTTTGTTCAACAACACAACACAAAGGAAACTGAAAATCTTCGACATTTTTAATTCAGACCTCGCTCGCTACTGAATTGGATTTCAGATTGCTAAATACTTTCACAACCGTTGTTCTGTTTAAACTTTAATTTTAGTTTAAAAACTACAGACTAAGACTATCTCTCGCTTTCTCGACTATTTTATTTTATTAGTACGGCACGTGTTTAATTAATGAAATTGCCAAACATTTTAATCTAAGAAAATGTCGTAGGCTCAACATAGAATCTTTGTACTAATTCTAAATTCGAAATTTTATGTTAATATTTTTCTCTTTGTATGAAATCCCGTCTGTATTAAACCGACTTTTTTTTCTTAGTAACACAATGTCCTATTTGCTTTATAGGGCAGAGCGAGGTGTCATTATATATGACACTATAGATGGAGGTGTCATAGTGTCAGGTTACGTGTAGTGTCGACCGCGCATAGCATACATTGTTATACTCGTATGTATTAGACTTTACGAGCAACAGCTATTAATAAAACCTTTTCGGTTTTGCTTCAAAATTGACATAGTTATGTGTTAAAAAAAATACTCAGATTGTTTAAAACCTATTGCACTAAAATAAAACTGCTAGTTATGGCGCAAAATATTCGTTATAAAGAAGCAATAGAGAGCAGAAGAAAGGCATGCCCTCGCCGCCAGCGGGCGCTGTGTCGGGAAGTCGGGAAATGGGTCGGCGAAGAGAAAGCCGCAAGTCGGAAGTAGTTGACAAACGACGAGATCGATCCCGCAAATAAACTATTTTCTACGGATATTACTTGTTTTGACGTTGTCCAGTTTTGATTATTTTATATTAATTTTAAACAAACAACATTGAAAATTTACCGCTTTTACAATTTTTTCAAACATATAACAAAACATTCATCTACGCATCTTCTTAAGTTTGCTTGTACAAAAATTTTTCATTTGTTTACCAAAACCTTTACAACTTCTCTAAACAGTTAAATAACTGTCCGAGAACAAAACTCAGCGGATGTCAGCGACATCTGTTGATTTATTCCATTAATATTTACTTGTTTACAACAATATGAAGATCAAGATAAACATCCTTTACCTGTGACATATTTTTCTATTTACTTGACGGTAAAATATAACGTTGTTTTCTAAAATTACCACTGACCAATAGTCAAATGAAATTTATAAATGTGCAGATAGGGGAATTTGTACTCTCGTATTGAAAAGAGTTGCACGTTTCTGACCAGCAGTTTGTGAGAAATTGTGTCATTCATTTCTTGCTTATCCTGAATCAAAATTAATCCTACCATTTGTCTTATTTAATATCTATTTTTCGACTGTTGTAGCAGTTAAGTGCTAACTTCATAATACTTATTTTGTAATAAGCAAATGGACCTCTTCGCGCCATTTGCATCCAAGATCCACACGAGCGAATTAACTTAGTTTCATTAGTTAGAAAGGCTTTCCTTGTAGTGTACGGAAGTGCGCGTCTATCAGCTAAGCATTTGTTGTTATTGCCTTGTTTATATCGTGTGCACCAGTTATCTATATCACAAGGGGATCCAATGCAATGAAGAAATAACCTTTAAAGAAATTAAGATATCTCATTTAGTAATTGGTTTTGAAGTTGATGGCTTCACGTCTAAATCTCTGAATACTAGTATTTTTGGTTTCTGATCTATTTTGGTTTTGTAAAACTGACACTTTTGTAGAAGCATGTTCATTTAGAATTCCACAAATGATGAGTTTGACAGGCCTAGTTTACCTACTTTAAGAATTTATCGATTTGTTAATAATTCGGAGCGTATGTTCAGAAAGAGACACAAATAAATTGTAAGTTTAAATCTACATGCATATCTGTGTATGTAGTTCCTCTGATGTAATTATGTGAGTTCCCGCTACTCTTTTGCCCCTTCTCTTATAGGAAAATCATATATTTATATAATGTGTCCATATGCATAGTGAGAGTTTTCGTACTATAATGTTGATTTAACGAGGCCGGCGGCGACATTAGCATACCAAATGCGCTCAAATTGTGCGTAAAACGTTATTACAGCGACGTAACATGAAATGATTGCAGAGCGACGGCGGCGCGGGCGGCACACTTGTGTGCTCTGTGCAATACTTCAATTATTATTAATATTGTAAAAACGAGTATAATAAGCATGTTGTTAATGTGCCTAAGTTTCCAATCATTTATGGACATTATGTTACGGTTTACGATTTACGATTTAATTGTACTTAATTGTAACAAAATTCGATGGTCGGCAAATATTCTAGAAAAGTGTTTGTTTTATTTTCCTATCTTTGGGATATGGAATATATTGTACTTAGGAAGTGAAAATAATTCGGATGAATCGCACAGTTTCGACGTTCTCAGTTTGTCCGAGAACGTCCTTCGCAATTAGCTCGTAGATTTGTTTTAATTCTCCGGGGCAATATGTTAGTGGGGTCTGGTGCGAGGGCGGGGGCGGGGGCGGAGGCGAGCTGCCGAATGGAGCGGTTTGTACACGCAATCTGTACGTATTGCCACTATATTGAAGATACCAAATTAAAGCGTGGGTTTTTTAATTAGTTTTTCTGTTTATTTACGTCGCTACGAGGTTCTAAATTTATTTTCCTTCGCTACGAGATTCAAAATATTGCAAGATATCTCTCTAAAAATACGGGCCACATATTCAAAACTAAAAGGGTAACTAATACAGTATTCTGTTCATGTATATGGGGTGTGTTGTCGCAGGAAAATACCTTCATAAACCTATCAATACGTCGTTTAGCTTACAGCCTTCGAATATTGTCCCGAGACAAAGGAATAACAAAACTAGGTCGTGTAGACAGCGCCCCGCCGCTCCCCGCCGCGCCCCGCACTGCCCCGCACCGCCCCGTACCGCCTGCCGTCAACACTGGACACTGACTCCGGACACTAACTCCGGAATCTACGACATAAACTAGCTAAAATAATTTACACTAGTCACTAGTCATTTAGTGGATAAGTTTTGATAAATTAAAAGAAGCAGATATAATTGTATATTTTAGGTAGTATTGCAAGATATTGTAATATGTTGGTATAAAACGCTGACTATTTCTGCTCACAAATGTAGACTCTAGACCAAATTCAAATGAAATTTCATTTCTTTTCGCTTATAAGTCGTGCGGCAAAAAAGCTTTTCGTACTCACACAATGATAGATAAAGCAAATCGTAAGTTAATAGAAGAAAGAAATATTTCGTTTGATGTGCTCCAGAGGACTTGAATACGATGATTTAATGTCACTTAGGCGACTGTCACTTTCTCCGCCCCTTCGCCCCCTCGCCCCCAAACCCGGTCCCGCCCCCGCCCCCTTGTAGCGAAGAACTTGACAAAAACGTTACCGACAACGACATATATCTATCAACTTTCTTTGCATGAAAACTTTTTTTTTCCTTACTTCTAAATAAGTCTATATTTGTCAAAACGTTAAAAACGACTTTGTTAGAAATCTGGAACATTTTATTTACTCATTTATATAGGTAAGTCATAATGTGTCATTACCCGTAACTAATAGATGGACTATACTTAGTTACTTTAAAACATGCTTCATATACGTGAGTTAAAAAAAACATATCGACGAATTGAGTACCTCCTTCTTTTGGGAAGTCGGTCAATTAAAGGATCCCAAAGAAATATTATAGCTCCTACTTATAAAGCTAAAACAAAAGGTATAACTAAGGTGACATGTTGAGGCATACTAAGTGAGTGCGTGTTTCGATCTTATAAGACAAAACTTTCTTATATTATCATCAGCAGTCACGGTATAAGCTGTATTCATTATATGAACATTTTTGGCGACATCGTCTTAAAACTTGGTGTTTAAATAGCAAAGTGTTCGGAAAATTTTCCCAGAATGTGTAATATACAAGTTCTTTAAGTTACCAAGTTCCGAGCTTCGAATTACTAATAAGAATTTCTCAGTAGTCGCTTTGCGTAGAATTTTGTAACGGTTTGTATGTAGTTTACAAATTCCATCGTACAAACTTGTACCCTTACATAAATTAAATCTCTGTAAAAATAATTTAAACTTTTAGTTTGGAATTTATTAATTTTAAATGAAAGGAAAGCTTGGTCACACTACAGGAGGTACTGGAACACAAATTCAATTATAATTTGAGCAGTTTGAAGTTGTGAATTCCATATTTGAGAACAATTGCATCCAAAACATATCTGACGACGAGATCTGGTATAAGGAGATTGTACTCATCTTTTCTCACAAATTGAACGATTTATTTATGTTACTTTCTATTAATAATATTATTTAAGTTCTAATAATAAATAATAAAACAAGTAAATTAAATTTATTAAAATGTACGAAGCGCATCTATCATGTAAGCTGTAGGTAAAAGCTTCGACAAGTAAAATTCAATATGTAAAATAAACAATCTCAGAAAATTGGCTTTATCTTCGGCGCTCAGACGAATTTCATAGGTCTGGTCGTTGTTTGAAAAATTGCTTCTCGAGCGAAATGTATCGACAGAGGGCGCTGGCGACGCTGATATCATCCATCAAGTTAAAATAAAGGTAAAATATATGTTTGTTTTTCGTTTGATACATAACGTTGTGTAAATATTTTCATCGCATAGAATCTTAAAGATGAGTGTAATAAAATTTTATTGTTGAATTAGGATTATCACTAAAAGAACTGCTTATCACATCGTTGTTGACAACTTGCACTTTGTATAAATCAATAGTAGTCAGCTATAGTGTGTCCGATTGTACTGGTCTGTACGACTGTAGTCGTAATGTCTTTGTAAAGTGTAAAGTTATAACTTTCACCGCGAGTACGTCGGCGCAGCTCAGTGCGGATGTGAAACTGCTAACAGGAACTGCGCCGTGAGACGAGCTCTGGATAAAAAGTAATGTTTTTTGCTCTACATTTCCAACAACACTAATTGCATACCGTTGAAGTACTTACTCTGGTATTTATATTGCAGTTTTAAATATATCCGCTTCGTTGTCGGTCTGCAGGAATGTCTAATAGACCCGAGCCATAGATGACGCATCTGCGTCTCTGTGCGTCTGTCTGTTATTATATTTCAGTTAACATTTTTATTAGTTCATTAAAATATATGGACAAGAAATCGGTCTCCGTATTTAATGAGTGAATTACATTGACGTGTGTTTAGTTGCCAATGCACAAAGCTTCCTTAAAACATCCCTAAATATAAACACATTACTAAAAATAATAATAATGACATATTTATAATGAAATTATTTAAAAATGCATATTTTTTAACAAAATGATGAGTATACAAGCGCTAACCTGTATATTAAAATTTAAATTAAATAATTTACTGCAAAGCGAACTCTGCAGTAAGCTTTTTACGTGATTACAAATTAAATCAGAAATATAGGTTTCTAAAAGCTCAGGGAATCCTCTTAGTTTAAAAAAAAAAGAATTTTATGTGTGTGTAAGTATTTTATATTAGTAATTAAAAATTCCGAATAAAAATGCAACGTTTTGTCGAGGATGTTTGACGGACCCTGTTAAAAATAACTGATACAAAACTAAAGCAGCATTTTACCAGCAAGAGCTATAAAGATACATTTTCGAATAAATATTAATGTAAACGTGCGGCGTGTGTAATGTACCCAGTGTATAAGCGACGGAGGTAATGAGTCGCGACACAGTGCAAATGCGATTAGTGCTGATGTGAACTAAATTGGTAACACTCAGTTATGTATGCTTAACGACCCTACACTTAATGACTGCAATGTTACTTACATTGAGATGTATCATTCTTACGATGTATCTGTATTATTAGACTGTTATTGCATTAAACAATAAGAGCGTGTGTTTCCAAGTAAGCAATTTCTTAGAATTTCAACGTTGTCCTGAACTCGAGACATAAATTAAAAACAATGAAAACCTGCAGATTTTCAACGACATCGGCAAGCTTTTTTATTTCGTATTGTACTAGAGGGAATGCTTGAAGGAGTGCTGCATAATTTATGATATTTTATTTAATTTTACCAAACGACTCGACGCCATTAATGGCCAAGATAAATTTGCATTAATTAGATCCTTAGTAATTGGAACAGCAATTACAGACGCGGCGAGAAATCTAAATTGTCAAATTGAGGGGGGGGGGGGCAGGTTGAAATGCTTATTAATGTAATTAGAGGACCAACTTAACGGCACTAGAGCTTTGTGCGACATTTTTAGAATACGAACAACTCCATTATGAAAATTAAATCGTCGAGCTTTTTTTATTGGAAAGGTTAATATGCAAGATTAACAGAAGTTCTCTGCGGGGAAAACGGCATGAAATTCACTTAAAAATTTGCTCCTTCTTCCTCGTATTTTCATTTAAAATTAATTTCAATAGAAATACTTCTTTGCCGGACAAGTCGTCGCCTGATTGCAATTCTTAAGTGCTTATGACTGCGCGCGAAAATGATTTTACTTTATATGAAATTGAAATCAAACTTAATTGCACTTACCACTTACTTACTGAGACATTCATCGTTAACTCCATAAAACATTTTTTTTATCTAAACGTTAAGCTAGCTACACACAAAAAACTATTTTATTCTGTACGTGTTTGATTAAATTTTTTAACTTTAGTTATACCATAGAGGGAATTGCTTAAACGGAACGTAAGTAAGAAATCCGTAAGTAATTGGACAGTATAAGGTAAGGTTTATGAATCGGAAGGCATGGCATTAAAGTGATAGCGACTGCTCAGCTCTCTTTTACTGCAGGTTTTATTGGCACTTTGTCGTGCGATGTCGTCGCCGACAATAGTTCCGACAGTTCAATGAATTGCTGACGATAATAATAGTCCCCTTCACTGTTACATAATAGCAAAATTACAGTAATACTATATTAATATAAACAACACAAAATATATAAAAATCCTAAAGAAGTCTCGCGATTTACGAAGGCGTGTCGATCTTCGTCCTCGTCTAACTTTATGCTTCTTTCCTTTCATTTTTATTCGAGATATTAACATATTTTTCTCCGCGAGCTGAAAAGGGTTTTTCCATTATAATTCAGGTTAAGTAGCGCGGTTAACTGTTATTTAAAAAAATAATAACTTCCCTCGTAATGTCTACCTAAGGAGCGCAGTTTGTACCTGCTATTTATGAAATGAATACAAAAGAAAATGCTTAGAACGTTGCGTACTTTTTGTCTTACAATACGTTTTCTGTGGTAATTAAAATAATTGCCTGAATGCGTTTATTGACCGTTTTTACCATTAATGTTATTTTTACGTGTAATTAATCCCATGTAGATTTTACCGGATGTTTTTACCGTCATTTCTTTTTGATAAATATCTTCTGAATTTGTCTTATATTCCAAACATTTGCTAAGAATAATTCAATGTCAAGCTATCTGTTCCTCGCGCGTAACGTTTGCGTGAGTGATTTATGATATGCACCCTTTTTGTATTCATTTACTTCTCACATCTTGATGTGTACAAATAAATACATTTTTCGCAATAAACGATAAAGTTCTTTTGTTTTCGCTTGTGATAAAATATTTTGTGACACTGATTGAAATATTTTCAGTACTTGTTTTCTTATGTACATTCACTACGTAATCAAACCTTGATTTTTTTAGCGACTACAACGTAGAGAAAAAGAAGAAAAAAGTATTTATCACCATCGGAGGCAAAACGCTGTAAAGAATAAAAAATGAGCAATTTTAAAAAGAACTTTAAACCAAAACGTTAAAATTCAATGCAGCGTCTTTGCATCAGTAATGAGGCTAAGTGAAATCCGTCGTTACAGGAAGCCGCGCGGTCGCTAACTCGTGCTCACTCGCCCGCTCTGCAACTACCGCCAACACTTGCAATTTGTTCAACGGGAGTTCTTTGTAAACTTTTTAACATTACCAGCGAGCACATGCATACAATATTGATTATTAATTTTTAACATTAATCTATATTTATACCAATATTTTAAAGAGGAAAGATTTGTATTTTTGTATCATCATCATCATCACCAGCTCACTATATGTCCCCACCGAGGGGCTCTGAGCCTACCCTAAGTAAGGGTGACTAGGCCATAGTCAACCATGCTGGCCAAGTGCGGGTTGGTTGACTTCACACATATCTTTGAATTTCTTCGCCGATATGCATCCGATGTTTCAGTCACCGTAAGAACGTCGGGTACATATGAAAATTCGAAAAATCGAAAATCACATTGGTACATGGCGGGATTCGAACCCAACACCTGTAGATTACACATCAAGTGCTTAAACCACTGAGCCACCGACGCTCTATTTTTGTATGTATTGAAATAACTCAAAAACTACTGTGCCGAATTTAGAATTTTTTTCACCATCAGAAAGATAATTTATCTGTAACATAGGCTATATTTTATTATTACTGATGTTTAGGAACTATTAATAAACAGCGTGTTTCTCGACGCCGGCGTTAAAAATTCACTAAACTTTAACTTACGGCTTACACTGCCTAAGTTATGCTTAGTCACAAATGCTATTCAATTCATGATTTTATCTATACCCTCGTTGAAGTATCGTGTCATGTTTAAAGATGTCGCATCGAGTTCTTTGCTTTCTTCCGTTGAGCATTGGCTTGTTGACACGGATAGGTCTCTCGAGCGGCAAACACAAGTCTCCGGCTCTTGGCCAATTAGTATCGCCGCATCGTCTGCCAGATTAATTGAGCCGAGTCGCTGCGGCTTTGACTGTAGGGCAGTGAAGAGGCTATAATGCAAAAACAGAAAGCTTGCATAATTCTGTACAAAAATGTTCGGAAAACCCCGAACAACTTGCGCGTAAGCAAAATTATACGACAATGTTTGGACACCCCTGGCACCTAATCTTGCTTCCGCACAAGCTTTCAAGTCAGGCGTATAAGCTTTAGTTACCTGAGCTGAGATAGTGAGCCGTGTAAAAGCCAACATGATTTATATCTCGGGCACAGAGCTCGCGCTGTCTCGCCGCGCTCTGTTCGGAAAAATGCATATTTAAACGAACTAGTAGAGCGCTGTCTTTACAGTTTATAGCCTACATCTTTTAGCTTTTAAAGCTACAAGACCTAGGAGAAGACGTGTTTTTATAATACAGCATTACTCGTCTCTTCTATGAAATTTAATTATGAGATTTCATTCTTTCCTAATATTGTCTGCGTTGTAAATATAGCTAAAATATAACCAACATTAACTGAAATACAAAAGTAAGTAAATATTTAACATGCAAACTATTCAAAGTAACGAAGTAAAACATTTAACAAATAATACAAAGAAGATGCTCAGTCGTTATATTCTGTGTAACAAAAGGCACAGTTTATCAGATCTCGTGTTTAATTAAAGACTTAAGTTTAAGTGAGCGGCCGCGGGATCCAGCACCCCCTCCCCCCGCACCTTCCACCTCGCACGCCGCCAGCGCCTTCCAGCAGAAATGTACACCTCAAAAACCTAATCTGCAAAGCTTACACACAGCTAAGTTGAAAATGTTTTACTGGCAATATGTTTAATAATTAATTCTTATAAGTTTTATAATAAGCAGTATTAAAAATAGTGATGGAATAAACCATGTTTTATGTACTTATGTCTTGTAAAAGCAATGTGATGTTGCCTACTGGCTGCGGCGACAATATCTCATGTCGGACAATGTAATAGCTCCGCTCCAGATTGTTCTACTCCGACTGCGGCTGCCGCAGCGGCTGCATAAATGTGACGAATGCGGGAGCATCATTAAAAAGATTCGCGAATAGAATGTTTTAAAATACGAGTGCATTGTGCCGCTAAAATATGTCACGTATGATGTAACAATAACGTACAAGTTCTTTGACATAGTTTTCATAGCTCAATACGAAAAGAACCAACTTGAAACAGTTAATTTATTTGATTATTAAACGTTAGCGGACAAGTCCTTTAGTTATCCAAAGAAAAGTTTTAATTAAAATAAAAAGCGAGAACAATGACGGAGTCCGACTCGCGGCTTCAGACTAACAAAGAAGCGGACCCAATACAATGTAACTTGTGAATGGTCGAGGAAGGGAACTTATTTTAATCTGAGAGATGAGGGGGAAGGACATAGCGCAAGTTATAAATTCCTACTTTCTCTCGCTTTCAGCTAATCGAAGTCATCAAGAAACCAACTGTACTCTTATTTACTTAACATTCTGTGGAGCTGTGCACTTTATTAACATAACTAAGAGCTCGAACAATTTATAAAAATTATCATTAGGCTAGAAGTGATAGGATGCAAGATTAACGAACCATTGAAAAAGCAAAAAGGACCTCCGCATCGCGCAACCTGATAGTCCTGGGACGATATCTCTCTACACGCAGCATTGAGCACTCAATTGCCTAATTTAACAAATAATTATTGACCGTTCGGTGTCGCTCATACTACACGCTGCCTTTCATAATGGAGATCTCGTTTCAACGGTCATAAACAACGCAAAATACGTTAGGGCCAAGTCAGAGCCTTAAGCTCTTAGAGACTTTGTAAATACATAGAGCATAATTGCTGCATTACCAATAATTACTACAAAATGTAGCCTTTAATCTTCAATAGAAAAAGTCCTTTCACGCACCGATACAGTGTGATATCTTCAGATTCAATGAGCTGAAGACAAACGTAACTTCGAAGTCTCATCGCAACATTGGTCGTCGCCGACACACAAACTTTATGAGTCGGAAGTCGGACGTAACCGGCATTGTTTTCCACTCAGCTTTATTTTACTGTCAGTTTTATTGTAACTCTACATGTCGAGCCTATCGCGTCTCCACTGACTTAACTTTTATGATACACACTTACGTATACGCGCCAATCCTTTATTTAGTTACGTACTGAGGCTCGGTTTAACGAGCCTGTTCGACATTTCGCTCCCGAGGGATTACGACTTATTGCTACCATGAAAGTTTATCAAATATAAAAGTGAATCAGTTTATAAACTACCCAGTGCTGTATCACTGTGTTGTTCAAATAGATTACATTCACGTTAATAAAATTAAAATCGTTACAAGGAAATTTTGATATTTTAAAGTTCTCTTGTAATAATAACAATGATTTGGAGATCAGAATTGTACATCTCCCCCTGTATTGCGGCCAGCGCTAGTTGTAACACCCGGCACAGTGCTGCCCTCGCACCACGTACGTGTTGCATTCTATAAGCTGGTGTTACTCGCAACGTTCCACATCTTACTAAATTGTTGTATGATGGAGAAGTTCTGAATATATTACTCGTATATGTTACTTGTACTCGCAAGTACAAATAATTAATATGAGTTACAAAAACAAATGATACATGTTGTACTTGTTAATATTCTGTAAGCATAATTACCAACTGTCTAAATAAACATTTAATTTAAGTTAAAATAGCGTAAAGCATATTAAGTGGAGATGATATTAACATTTCGTTGAACTTCCACTATAAGTATTAACTCTGCAGAATACCAGACAACATTCTAAGTAAATTGATTTTCTCAGAACGTAGACTGGATTATGTACAGTGTGGGAGTCGGAGGAAAATTGAAAATAAAATATGTTTCTATTTCAGAACAGATTTGATACATTTTGTTATTTGAAAATAATATACGGTTGCATTAAATCGTAATGCAAATAGGGTTGAGGGAGACAGCAGACGTCAGTTAGACAGCTTTTTGTTGCAAATTAATTATAACATTGAATTGTAACCATTAACATCTATATCACAAAATCAATTACGAACATAAAAATAATACGAATTCAGTGAATACATCGCGTAAATAAACAAGTATATTAAATCAGTGTAACACGATCCTCCGACAAACATCTTTATTTTATTAAACAAGAAGCCGACAAACTGCTTAACTTGTGAACAGCCTATAAAATGAACCCTCTTCTATTCACTGCGTGTCCCTAAAGAAAGAATTCATAAAACACAAAGTGGAAACTGCCAACACTAAATCGTATCATATTAAAATTTAACTAACACTGTGCTATCATCCAAGTTATTCTATCAATTAGAAGATTATTATAATATGTTATTATAGGACAGAAATAATTTTTAATAACTTTGAAACGCAATAGTCTTGAAACATCGCTTGTTAGCCTGCGGCTAGAAACTGAGTTACGAATTTATAAACTAAGAATATCTTAGTCAATCGCTGGATGGAGTACCGGACATGGTTTTTACTCTGTAGTATTAGTAGTAGGTAGGCCAAGACCCACAAAGGGCTGTAGAGCTACAGAAGAAGTAGTAGGTAGTGTTTCATCAATTGAATTATTACGATTGTTTCCCATTCACGTTATGTGTACGATCATGTCCGAAGGCAAGCTATTAGGATATTTAAAGTTAACAAGGTACAGTTTTAAAGAGATAAAAATCAAAGCAACATCCAATGCAATTGTAGCTGGGTCTTTGTGCGCTTTGAGCTGGAATCGCGAGCTCCGCTGATCCGATCTTCGCATTTTATCGGCGTCGCGGCTGGAATGCATAATATAGACTATTCGACAACATCAGCTATATTATTACTTGCGCTACAAGACGCTTACACATGAACAAATGTAAATATTTATATTGGTACAAAGATGACAACTGCTTGCCAACGATTACTTTTAATTCAACATTAACACACTCGTCCGTGGTGTGCTGCAATTTAAGTTGAAGATATAAAATGATGATAAGATAGAAGTATATTGTTTACGCGCATATTGTTCAAAAACATTTTAGGAAAAGTTTGTCTTGAAGTTAATTCACGTAAAGCAAACGTGAGAGCTATTGACGTGTAATATACGAGTGTCGGGCAACTGCGGAGTATCGCCTCACATGTACTGGAACAAATTGTGTCCCATTGGAACACTTCCAACGCTCTATATAACCAATAAACATTACATAGATGGTCCGGAGTTCAGATAAACTACATCAAATATTTCCTAAAAGATATTGTAATTTGATTTACTTGTAGAAATTAACATCGTTTAGCCAATGCTTCATTTTAAGAAATATTTTAATAACTCGACTTTAAATCATGTTAATAAAAGAAATATAATTTAAAATCTTTTACAAGATTAAAAATACAGAAGTTTACTAAAGTAAAGTTAATTTCAATTTAGTTTTATTCGTGAGCACGAAATGCGGAGTGTGGAACTGTCGGGACTCGCGGACTTGAATCGTTGAGGTGGAACTTGTCAGCCACACGGAGTTTTATTAACAGCTACCTTAACTGCTGTCAACTTTATATTGCTTATTATACAGAGCTATGAACATTTTTATGAGCTAAATAGAAAATATATTCTGTTTATGTGCAATGATTAGCTTTGAATATAAACAAAAGTGGAATTCCTTATTCGTTTATGACAGATGATCCTGGCATATACCGTAATGGGGAAGCGGGATGCAAATGTATCTCTTGAGAGGCAGCTAGCGATTTCCGCTGCTAATAATTAGATAGAAATCCAATACTCCACGTGCTGTCTCCCAGTCCGTGCTGCGCGAGTCCTTATGTATACTGTAATTGTGTAACAATATACAAAAGAATCTATTTTGATTTCAATAATATCTTTACTTCTTTTGATTTATGCAAGATATTAAAAAGTTGCTCCATACAATTGAGTTTGATCACAGAGCAGCGGCGCTCTCGAGACAAAACTTTTGGCAATAAATCTTACATGGAATTACTTTGCGCGATAAAAATAGGCCCCCGTTAAATATTTGGCGAGTATTATCCGTGTTTGGAGAGGAGAGGTGAGGAGAGGAGAGGTGAGGGGTGCCGGAGGCGCTGTAAACGAAGAAAAGTTTGTGACTTGGCTCAATTGTTGCGTCGGATAAATGGTCCGACGGAAAATTGTATGGTGGCCGTCAGAAGTATTCGTTGTTAGAATTACAGAGGATAAGAAAATTATTCCCTTGAGTCGCAATGAATTATTACTCGTAGTGAAATGTTGCTGAAAACGTAGTGAATTGCGGAGCTCTTTGTTGAGACTTCATTGTATCGTTTGCAAATCGCAATAATTATTTATTGTTTGCTTTGTTAATATAAAGAACAAACAGTAAAATTGCTATAATGTGCATTTTATTTGTTATGTTGTATAACAATTTAATGTATATGCATTATGTCTGTCTCTTTAACATTCATATGGTTTAAGCAAATTGAAATTAATAAAACAGACATAGCTAGAGCTTCAATTTTGTTTGTATATGAACAGAAAAAAATCCCAGTTTAACGTTGAATTAATATGGTCAAAATCCGTTTGTATACTTGGCATTCGAAAATGTTTACAGTTCACTGAATAATGGACGATTTTCTTGCCACCGTTTTCCGCGCAAATGTACACAGTTTGTGTTGCCGCCTCGGAAGTTATTAAGACAATAACTTACTATAACGAGTGATTTACATTCGCATTTGAATGTAATATCAATTTCCCATCGTTGCAGGTACATCCTTGTAGACTATTTACTGCAGACGCTGCTAGACAAATACGATTTTCTCAACCGAATTATAATACAAATGTTTTAAAATTAAAATTTGAACATGATAAGATAATGCTGAGACAAGTGAAATAGTATAATGGCTATTAAAATTTGTAGCCGATTTTTTTCTTACTATACATTAAGTGAAAACAATGTTTATCTTAAGAAAGTAATTTCAATTAAGAGTTAAGAGTATCCACTTTCCATGATGTTAGTTGCGCCGCTCGCCGCTCGCAGTTCGAGTCTTTTGTTAGACAAGAGAAGAACGTTGTTACTAAAGAAGTTTGCTAAAGTTTGATTGAAAATAAAGTTCTGTATGTAGAGTAGCAGTAGGTAACCGTTTCTGATAACAGCGATAGCATTCTACTATTGAATTAACGCTAATGAAGTTAACTGGGAACATTCTCTGAACGGGAGGGGCAGCGGTGGGGGAGGGGAAGAGGAGGGGCGGAGGTCAGGAACAGTTTAGGGCAAGTCTGCAAGTTTGTAATTGCATCGAGTATCGGTCGGCGGCGCTGCGACTCGATATCGGATTCCCCGCGGATATCAGTTTAGTTAGCCACATTAACTATGCGTAACGAAATTGTTGTGGTATTATTTGCTTCCATAACAACGTGGATTTTGATACAAAGTCAATATTTTATCACTAACATTACTTCAAAGAACACTTGTACTGACTTAAATGGAAGTACTTAGGTATATTTAATGTACTCTGCTCTCTACACAATCAACTTTTATTAATAGCTAAATTATTTCAATGTTGAAAAGAAGCAATGAACGTAATTGAACACTCGTTCGTATCTCGAGCGCCATTCATTCGCTCACTCGGACAAAAAGGTTCACAGGAAATTGCTATTTGTGAGGTAGGCATTGTAGTAGATACTGCTCTGTCGCTCATCAATTATAGGACATTAAACCAATCACTTTCTCTGCGAACAAAATGTCTACTTATTCCCAATGTTATAAGTTTCAAAGTCGTGTAATGGCTAGGCGCAATATACGGCTTAAGGATCGTGAAAGCATTATGGCGGCTGTTCTTCTAGAAAGCGTTATTAGTGTTAGCGTAGCTGAGGTCCCAGTACACGTGGCTCACGTCGCTACTGTTCGGCTTGTATGCAATATGGCGTAGTTATTGTTTTTCTTATTGTCATTGAATTAAAAAAAAAAACACGCTCCCTACAGCGACAAGTACTCACAAACAGGAATTACGATATATGTCTATATCTACACCACTTTGGATACGTCCAAAAATGAAAGTGTCTGTTTATAAGAAAAAATAATCTTCGTTCAATGTCCTTATGAGATATAAATACATTGAATATCTCCGAGCCTCGTTCGGAAACACTTCAAGTAATATTTTCCGCGATCAAATGTCGCCGATAATGGGGAAAACCTTTCGAAATACTTCAAATGGAAATGATAAAAAAGGTCGCTTGAGTAACTCCATACAAGTGTTCACATATTTGCCTCCGGGGCTAAAGTTGACGAAGTTATAATATACAGAATAATACATACACCCAGACGCAACTTTCGTTTATAATAAAAATAAGTTTTGGTAACAATAATACCAATTTACGAACATTTTTAAATGAATGGTCCAGAAACTTGCAGTTGTGACAATTTATTAAATAAAGAACAATTAACATTAAGCTGCATTAAAACATTAAATAGTTGCAGCTGAAATGTTGCGCGAATAAATTTGTGGCGAAACGGAAAAGTTGTAGGCGAGTTGTGCGCCGGGCCCGGGGCCGGGACAATGGACGAAATGACCGCTGCAAAAGTTGCCGCTTTAATGTTGTTAATGGTCACAGCTGACTTGAATTAAAACTATAAATAGTCAAATAAATCATGTGGACATTTTAATTTATTTGTACGTTGTATAGTAATAGTTTTAAACATAATTACACTGCATAGTTAACATTTGTATTGAGATATGTTTATCGTGAGTGCTGCTAACTTTATCCGTCGAGCTTTGTTATTGAACAGCCATTAAATTAAGCTTCGTTAACAAAGTTAAGTAAACAGTCGGAGGGCGCGCGGCGCGAGACCAAGTTTCGGATACAGCCAAAGTGCCCCCAACATCCCGCCCAATGGATATCTTTTACTGAATTCTTGATGGAAATTTAATAGCGGCCGAGACTTTTGTTCTTAATTAAATTAACAAATAACTGAACGATCTTTTAGTCGGATTAAATAAACTTTTGAGATAAATGTATATCAATAATTGTAGAGGCTTATAGCTAATTCGTGCCAGCCTGGTCATTTAGATGAATTGAAATATTTACTAACTAACAGTGTCTGAAAAACGAGAATTTCAATAAAAACTTCAGAATGTAGAAGTTAGTTTGATCTTTTTAAATATTTGCCTACACATGAGAATATTGTGAGATTCCTCTCTACATAATAAAACAAACGATACGTATGAGCGTGGTCGCTACAGACAGACAGACGCACACTAAAAGTACGTACATGTTCAAAGTGCCTCCGTACACAGTACACACATATGTTACATGCGATATAAATTTTCTATACCGATGGCTAGTGAATATTTAAAGCGATAGAAAACAGAGTGCCAAACAGAAATGTTTGCCATAAAAACATCAAGCACTAGTCTGTAAATGTTAGTTATAAATAAGAAAAAGTTAAAAAAAAAAAATCATTTTAAAGTAATTACAGTAAAGTGTTCACTAGCATTTGATCTTTAATCCTGTGTTCACAGAGTACTGAACATCAATGCGTTTGATGTTAAATCCTTTAGTAACGGAACATCTGACGCTATCGTTAATATCATAGGTTTCCAGTTCAGTGAACATTAGCGTGCAGAGTGGCGTCCAGCCAGCGTTCAAGCGGCGTCCATTCACCGCCAGCTTTTTGTCCCACGGCTCTCGTGTTCGGTACTCTGTGCTTATCCGATCTCAGCATAATCTGTGAGCTCACCGCAAGCAAGATGGACTTCCTCAGATAAGCTCGCACTGACACAAACTTAAAGAGCTTTACTTTACGTTGCAATGATGTAAAACTACTCAAGAAGAAAGTATATTTAATCGTATCTTGATAAGGAGAGTTTAAAAGTTGAAACCATTCCTGGTTAAGTCAGCGACATCTAGTGAATAGCTTTGTAATACAATTTACAGACTAGTCCGCGACAGAGCCGCACCGCACCAATTTGTCCGTGAGATAGAATTTTTAAATAAATTCAGCGAGCGTCCTTTTTATATCTCTTTAGGGACAGAATAAAAATTTAGTTCTAAGATAATATAGTGTTCTTCGCAAAGTGGAATATGAAATTCAATAGAAATATTGTAAAGGTTGAGCCTTAGAGGTGACTTTGTTATTCACTTTGATTTACTTAAGACAACGCGTATTTAACAAAATAGTTGAGATTTATTTATTGATTTAAATTAAATGTTTCTATTAAGATATTTAGCAAAAGTGTATTAAACACGCAAAATGTAAAAATCCCATTTGATTTTGTTTTCGATGGTGTCTTTACTTCAGTGGTCTAAGCTAATTCACGGATCATTTAATATAACACACATGTCGTGTCAGCTGTAGACTCCGAACATAAAAATTGGAATTACCATAAAATCCTCTTTACGTTAATTTGAATTTAAATTGCGACAGAGCGCTACATTTTCGCTCGATGTTTATGGGATCGGGGACGGTTTACGAGTGCAACCTTTCGTTAATTTCGTTAAAAACCCTTTACAATAATTGGGATCGTGTTTATTTAGGTCAGATTAGCCTAGTGGTGCGCGGCACACGTGTTCACAATTGTGTTATGTGAAGCATTATTTGCAATCGTATAGGGACATTAAACCTATAGAAGTATTCCTGATTAGACCGCTCTTGTGATCAACAGATCACAGGAGCGGTCTAAAACAAATGGGCATGAGACAAGTAATCCGTGTTCCCGTTCTCACAATTTGATGAGAAACGTCTGTAATGTAGAAGTTATTTCGCAGAGGGCTTGAAGGCGCGGTTAAACACGGCAGCACCCCCACCACGGACCTGCAATCGAACAGTAAACAATCACCACTTTTGATGCTACTAGATATTTTATAAAAGGTTCTTTAACAGTGGTAGAGCCCGCTTTAACATCTTCGGACATCTTCTTCAAACGGATTTGACGGTGGAGGAGACGAATGGGAAGGGGAAATGTCCTCTTTATGTGCGTCTCTTCCTCCGTCAATTAAGGGTAGGCAACGCATCTGCAATTGCGGTTATGGGCAGCGGTCGCTTTCCATTTCGGTGAATTCAGGTGGTCGCTTGCTCGCGTGCCACCTTATATTATAAAAAAAATATATATATAAAAGGATTCTTGATCCACAACTTAAAGCACCAGTACACGTTTATTGATAATTTGGGCGTATTTGTTATGTATGCGTTATATGCGTTATATTAACAGTTAAGAATCTTTCAATTAAAAATTTTTTTCTCTTTATTTCAGTTATGGCAATTAATTAATTAAAGTTTCTCTATTGGAACAGAAGTCGATTACAAATCTTCGTTAGGTATAACGACAACCGCATCCCTCTGCCTTTGTCCAATGGGAACATTAACAGTACATATAAGAAGGCAATACAGACACACTATAGAATTAAAAGCGACAAGTAGTCTAAATTTAATCAACATATAAAACAGGTCAAACGTTTACCATAAAACCATAACTAAATTATGTATACTTATTTACAAAAAATAAAGCTACAAAAACTTTACATTCTACTCATCCCATACCCGATGACTAAAATTTCTATTTCAAATTGGATTTCTATTTAAAATTTAAAAATTTAAGTTGAATCCGAAGCCGAGCCGCAGCCGGCGCTGGCCGTCGATTAGCGCGCTGCCCACCAGCCGCAACACGCGCTCCTCCTCTTGCGCGTCGCGCACGCATACCTCCTTCTGCAGTGTGAACCCGCCACAGCGCTGGCTGTCCACGAACACGCGCAGCTCACAACCCTCATACGACTTGTGCAGAGCTACCGCGGCAGTCAGCGGCGCCGCTGCGCGCCCCTCCGTCACAACGCCCGCCAGACGCAGGCCCTCCGCCAGCCTCTTGAAAAGGCACACCTGGAAGCCCTGCTTGGTAACCGTCGAGGACACGCAGTAGGAGGGACCGCGGTAACGCGCACTAAGCGACAGCTCCGGCAGCGCGGGACACGCGAGCGGCTTGAAGCTAAGCTCGCTGCCCACACTGAGCTCGGGCCGAAGATGGTACATCCATTGCGACACGGTGCGCAGAGTGTTTGGCTCCATGTCATTCATCTTGAATGTGAAAGATGCGACCGAGCGCTCTCCTTCGCGCTCCAGCTCCACCTCGGTCTCGGAGGCCACCAGGTCGCGAATCCTGGAGGTTAGGCGTAGCGTGCAGGCGCCGTCCATGCGCTCCGTGTATGTGGCCGTGGCCGACCCACTGGCGTCCACCACGAGCCCGTCACCGATGAACTTAGACTCCACTTCCTTGTTGAGATATCGCTTGTAGATCTGGTACGTCTCCCTCGTCTTCCCGTAGTTGTACTCCTGCAAGAGCTTCACTTTGTCGAGCACCTGTCGCAGCACGACCAGTCGGGCGCCGACGAAACACTTGGGGAACACGTTCTTAGTCTCCGCGTGCACCTCGCTCAGCCGCGTCTGGTTCGGCTTTGCGGGCTCGAGTATGATAATGTCTTTCTTTTTGGGCAGCAGCCGCTGCAGACTGGAAACGAAGTTGCTGACCTCCGCCTTGATGGTGTCCTCGCTGAGGTCCATCGTGAGTTGTAAAGTCTTGTTATTTGCGGCAGTGCGGAGCGTTGCGGGCGGACGTCACTCGCCTGTCACATGTTATTTTAAACGTCGCCAAATGTCGCGGCGTGCGATCGGCCAGCGGCAGTCTCCCACAGATTAGTTATTCTGTAATTATTTGGTTTATGCTTTTTACTTAATTTAAAAAAAAACTTGTAATCTATTAACACTGGAATTAAAAGACCAATAAACTTTTTTAATGAATAATTATCTCATTTGGATTGCTCCTTTTAAGTGTCGTATTAATAATTAAAAAAAAATCGTTACAAGAAATTTCAAGGACAGTGAGCAAGTGGTCATTTACTTATCACAATGTAGGAACTACACAAAACTGCCGATTCTGTTACTGAAATTAGAAGATCTGGCATAGTGTCGATGGCATGAGATATGTGAAAAGCTCGTGTCCTAATTACATTCAATAAACAGCCGCCATCAACCGCGTCGCTGCGTGTTTGTTCGTTTTGCGATAGGTCGCGTGGCGCTGCCGGCGCTGTTAAACAATTGCGAATTCAGTGGATGCGGCGGCTGCACTCCGCTGCATTGCAATCATTTAGGAGTACCATCGCTCCCTGCTCTCCTCAGCCGTATGCATTGTGCGCTATGAAATTGTAATCGTAATCAACTTTGAACAATTTCGAATCGTTCGAGTCTTTCAATTGAAACGTTTTTTTATATAACTTCATTAAATCGCACCTAAAAACAAGCTACGGTGAGAATTTTTAACAGTTATTGTCGGAAAACTGCATGCTTTGAAGTTCGGTTACACATTCTTATGCTTCCTATTATCGTTATCGTGTGGTCGATGTTAGTGTAACTGGTGGAGGCGAGACGCAGTAAAGTGTACTGCGTACTTAAAATTAATACCAAGAGCTTTTAGAGAAAACTCCTCATTACTTGAAATAAGACCTAAAGAGTCTCGTAATAGCAGAACACCCATTTTTCAGCGAGGAAAAATTTTAAATAAAAATAGATGAAATTCCTTTTACTTTAATAACGCGAGGCGACGTCGGAGTGTATTCACAGCCTTAATGAAATGTCAGTACTAAGAAAACTAGTCGAAACCTATAGATTTACTTAAAATAATGCATACTCTAGTTGTTTAAAGGATATTTGTATTTTTGGTAACCAAGTTTTGTGGGTTTTTGGCAAGATCAGAAAAAAAGGAATATTCTTAAAGCGTCCTCAAACTAATGTAATGACTTTTGTGTTATTTTTAGAACTCATGTTTATGTTTAGCAGTATCATATGTATGCCACATACCTACTGTATAACATCAATAAACGTTTACAATTTGTCAACAGATCAGAAGGCAGCAGGGGGCAGGTGTGAGATACAAAGCGTAGGGCGCGATGTGGTCCGGCAAGAAGGGCGGCGATGGCGGCGGCGCAGGCACACCCCCCGCGAACGAGGAGGTGAAGTTGGTGCTGGTGGGCGACGCTCAGTGCGGCAAGACCGCGCTCGTGCAGCGCCTCGTCTCCGACGCCTTCCTCGAGGTTAGTCTCAGTCGACACTAACAGTTTCCCACGACGCCTTGGCGTGTCACCACACAAACAGTTCACCGTATTTATTCTAGCGCAATATAAATCATCTTGCGCTATTATAATTTTCTATCCTAAGGTAAACGCGCGTGTGGCGAATTCGAGCAGATTAAGAGCGCGGAAGACCCACGGCGTGTCCACCACGTGTGGCCGACCGCTATTATTAGATCCCATTGATTTGGAGCACATCTGTGACGTAACCCGTATACCGAAATACATCACTTGAAATTATGATAATCCTCTAATGAGTTTAGACGAAATTAAAGCATAAGACGTTCAATGTTGTATCTATTTTATGATTTTTTTGTTTGTATGTTTTAAAAACTTTTATTACAAAGAACAATTAGCCAATGTTGGTGATAAATTAAATAAATCTTTAAGTATGCAGAATTGAATACCTCTGTAGTATTGTATAAGATGTAAATGTCACTTTATGAGAGCTATCATGGTTGCTTATCCAGACAAAACGTTGTACAGTGGTGCGTTATTTCACCGAGAAGTAATTGAAGCCGCACACCGCTGTCAGCGAGCTTTTACATCACTCAACCTGCTTACATGCAACATAAGTTAAACATTTCACGTACACCTTAAAACTCTATGTCCCAATGTTGACAATACAGCCTTCAATACGAAATAGGACTACACGTTTTAGAGTTTTTTTTAAATTAAACTGAGTCACAGTGTAAAATAACATGTAAGTTAGACGAAGAATTGAGCTAACATTGTTTCAGAGCGGCGCTGGTTCATGTTAGCCTCGTTTCTTTCATTCCTCGCTCAGTTTTTGCTTCCATTTCGTTTGTGTACAAACTTCTGTGTTTGCACTTTGTTGTAAATAGAAAACTTTCTACATGTGCTCCCAAAAAAAGCTTGTTTACTTTGTCGTTGTAGTATTTTAACTGCAAGTTTTAATTGCATTTTTGAACGAAATAGTGAGTGATTATATTTCCATATGTATATTTCAAAAGTAATTCAATGGTTTTAGTGAGTCACGTTTATTGTAATTTCAAAACAAGTTTGAAGTAACAGTATTGAGGCCATACATCTCGTGAATGTAGCAAGAAGCCGCTAGATGGCAGGCTACAGGGCAATGCACTTAGAACCTTCTCACAGAGTACAGGACACGCGCGATAGGCGGGGGCAAACGGTTAATGCCCTATGATAAAAATTAAATTGGTTGCTCAGTTCAATAATATAATTATAACTTAATTTTATTTACTTAATTCAATTAATTTTCAGACAGAAGTGAACAACACTTCAAGTTCAACAAAACTGAACTTTTGTTCTTCATTATAACATTACGAATAAACTGAAATAGCTTTCAATTAAAATTAATTACATTTCTTTCTACTGTAAGTATTTTTACATAAAAAGTAGACTTATTAAAAAAAACCGTTCCCGCTTCAGCGGATAACTTGCGCCATAGTTTACAGTTGATTTATTAATAGTTACAATAATGCGCAATAAGCGAGCAGTTTGCTAATGCTTGCTATTGTTGTGGGCGACCTCTCCAGGTCCTGTGCTAGTGCTACACCTATTGGTATGAAATTACCAACTTCCAACTCATAGATACAACTGACAGATTGCAGAGTTCTCTCACAAACTGTATGATGTATATTTGGGACATAGTTTAATGTAAGTAATGTATGTTGTAGGCGTACACACCGACCGGCTTCGAGAAATACGCGTACACGTGCACGGTGGCCGACTGCAGGGTCAACTTCTCTGTTTGGGACACCTCAGGTAACTACTACACTACGTTTCCCTCCCCAAAACCTGCAGCAGCCCCTCAGAAACATATGTAATAATATCGGTAAAGATTGTTTGGAAGAAATATATTAAGATGTAATAATTTTTGCAATAAACCTGTTGAGCGGGAGCAATCATTGAAGAATGGACACACTTGTTCATACAGGTCGTGCGATCTCAGTTGAATGAGAAGTTTATTTGCATCTATTCATAATGTAATGAATACAAGCAGTACAAGGTATCGCAATAAAACCTGACCGTAACCGTACACCGAGGCTGCGCTGCGGTCGCTGACCATTGTTCACACGAATATTTATTGAGACCTACAAATTTAACTTTTTGAACTTTACTTCAATAAAATGTCGCTCTAATACTATGTTCCATTTTCTTATTGTGATTACAAGGTGCCGGCATTATTAGCTTGGTTGGCATTACTTTCAATTTTTGATTCATAGTGCTCACCTGAGAACATAAGTAATCTAAAGTCAATATGTGTGTCGTGTACAGGAACAACAGCGTACGACACGGTGCGGCCGCTGGCCTACCAGGACGCCAAGGTGTTTATGCTGTGCTTCAACATCGCCGAGCCCGACTCGCTGCACAACGCCGCCGCAAAGGTACACCCTCGCACAAAACAACTATCTAGTTTCCTTTTTATGAACAATGAACTAGTTTCAAAAATATATTTTGTGTTGTCAGTGGTACCGCGAAGTGCGCACACATGGCGGGCCCGCGGGGGCAGCGGCGGGGGCAGGGGGCGCGGCGGGCACGGGGGGTGCGCCGGTGTTGCTGTGCGGATGCAAAGCGGACCTGCGCCATGACAAGGAGACGCTGACGGTGCTCTCCAAGCTGCGCACGCGACCTGTTTCTAGTGAGGAGGTAAGCTACCACCAGTCATTAATCAGCGTACATCGGTGCCCGCCAGATTGTTGACTGTATTGGAATTTTATAAAACGCATCTATTTACATGCACAAAGCATCGTGGTTGATGATTTAATGATAAAAATGTGTATGTGTGTCAGGCTTTGTCAGTGGCGCGGCAGCTAGGCGCCACGACGTACGTGGAGACTTCCTCTCGCGCGTCAGGCAAGGGCGTTCGCGACGCCTTCGAGGTGGCCGCGCTCGCCGCGCTCGGCAAGCTCAACAAGCAGCAGGCCAAGCAGCAGGTAAACACTAGCCTTGGTCTCGCCTATAATCGCATTACTATATTTTACCCCAGTAACAATAAGTGATATATCGACTTGACATAAATGTAATTGATTGTATGTGTGTGCAGAAGCAAGTGGGCCGCAGCAAGAGCAAGCGCGACCTGAAGGCCGAGCTGAAGGGGCGCGCGCGCAGCTGCTGCGTCATGTGATCCGCGGCCGGCCACCCTGCGCGGTGGCCGCACGACCTGTAGCTCCCACACAGCACGCCGGACACCGCACTCAACGCCTGTTCCGAACTGTTGACAGTTACATGACACATCTCATGCCACAAAATTCTAGCAAAAAGCTCAAATTCGATGACGATGATGTTTATAATGTCTGACGATTTTGTAAGTTATTTGAAGTATTTGGACACTATAGTGTTACAAGTGGAACAAAGTTCGTTCGGACTAGCGCGACTAGGACAGAACACGACGGACGTGTCGTCGACAGCGTGTCCCCACGTGGTGGACAGCCCCGAGGGCGCGCAAGCCTGTGATACAGTTAAATATAGATAATTCGCAAGCGGAACTAGACGCGACTAGATGTGGAGATGTGGAGGTGTGGAGGCGAGAGACGCTCGGGCTGTCAGCGGCCGCGCTGACTCGTCTCTGGATATTAAGATGGTATTTACAGTGTATACATTATTGTAAAGACAATTTATATTGTGTAGTAAGATATGTGTTTTCATATACAATAAGTATTTTTTTCTATTAATGTCGCGTTGCGAATATATAATATGTACTGTAAAATTTTTAAAATTACAAATTTGTCACATTTGTTTTGGTAGGACCAAGTTAGTTTTGTAAATAAGGGGGCGGGGTATAGGGAGGGGTGGCGGGGGGTGCGTCGCACAAAGGACTTGTGATAGCAATACGTAATGTATCGTATTATAAAGTAATGCACAATGACGGACAATACTACATACATAACTAGGGAGGTCCACTGGCGCCGGCGGGCTGCCACGTCCACATGCCAGCAGCTGCTGTAGTTTTGTACGTTTCCTATCGCTCGGCTCGCTTGCATTGTTTGCTAGCTCGATGTTTACTATGTAACTAATTGTGCATTTTATAAAAAAAACTTCTTTAGATATAAAAAACGTAATTTCTGCAATCGTTCTTTTGATGATTGTACATTGTAAAGGATCCTCTCTCTTCACTGCACACAAACAATGGCGCGGTTTGGGTGTGTTATATGAATTTTATACGAAGTAGAAACAAATCCCTAAACTCCAAAGTCAACAATAGTAACGAAATCATTGTTGATCTCTATCGAGCTTCAGAAGTAGACATGAAATGTGAACAGCGCGGCGTTAGCTCGCTGCTCGCTGCTCGCTACACACATCAGTTAAATATTTGTATGTTTAATCGCAATGTTTTCTCTATTGAAAATTTATCTTTAGAGAAGTTTAAAACCCCGAGTAAAAAGTGCATTTTATTTGTTTTACAAATTGGTGTTCTTATCAACGTGTACGTCGTGCACATACAGCTGTGAGTGTCCACTGGCGCGACGACCGTACTAAATATATTGTTTTCTCAGTTTATTTCACAGAGAATGAGTAGGACAACGTATATGTGTCACCAGTCGGAACTCACGCTAAACGTCAACAATCCGTCGTAAAGACAACGTTATGGTTCTAATTGTGTAGTGCGTAAACTAAAAAAAGATAATTTTAAAATAAAAAGTTAATATTTATATTATTTATTATAGATTTGATTTTGTATCGACAAGTCGATGTCAAGCTTTAAATTCAATGTTAGCTTTAATTATGAAGTAAACCTTTTTTATTGTATTTAAATATTTAAAACGATTATTACAAAATTATGTTAATAAAGGCTAATGCAATGTGACGTATTTTAATCAAGGAATGAAGTATATTTGCATGTTTTTTTAAATGACAATAAAAAATGGCCCTTAACGTTTGGCCCCGACCGTCCACCGGCTGCACCACCCACCGAAATTACTGATATAAATGATTAGGTAAACATTGCATTAGTTCTTTATAACTAATTACTACCGTTTTGTTTCTTCTACTAAATTTGTTTAAATTTAATTTAATAAGAAACTGTACATATCATAGTTTGGTTTTTATTATAATGTTATTTTGACTTTTTAGTTTTGTCAGACTAATCTTTCTTTTATTTTTAGTTTTATGTCAAGATGTCTTTAAATTATATTTCATTAAAAATGAAGTTACAAAATACAATTTAAATTTCTTATCAATTTTTGTAATAAAAGTGAGATTAGTTTAAAGAAAAACTGTGAAGCATTTAATATTATCTTGTTTCTGTGGATTTGTTTTATCTGTACCCTGGTCTAAACATGTTCCTTTTACCCTAAGCAGTTATTAAGGTCATTTTAAATGTTGTTTCTAGACTATGAAATATAGCGTTCGATGTTTTTTTAATTACTGTTTTATTTCACCAACCTACATACATACATTCGTGCCCCCATCGCGTAGCTCGTGTAGAGCGCGGCGTAGCAGAAAAATCGTAGCTCTCAGTAGGGACTTCAATTCCGCTGCATTTAGTTATCACAATGTAATCAGTAAGTTTTAACTACTGAAACTGATCACATTTTGTATGAAACATTCAGCTCTGCACAAATATTTAGTACTCGTGAACCACTCTACCTATCGGTTCGTGTTTATTTTTAAAATTGGATTGCTTCGTATCGCTGTTTGCCAAACTTTACTGTTCATGCGCTATGGAAGGATGCGAGTTCAACTGAAAATCTGTTGTTGTTTGTATGTGAATAATAATAAAACGTCATTTTGATTGAATTTACTTAGCGTAAAATATCAATGTTTATTGATTTAAGCCTAACATCCTTATCGCGCAATATTGGCGTAGACTGTATAATTATGTAAATGGTAAGTAGTCCTCTAGTTTTAACCATCCATGGGAAGAAGAAATAGTAATTTGGCAATGGTGCCCGCGTGAGATACACAAACAGACGCGTGTGGCCGCAAACCGGCAGATTCCAATTACAAATTTCATGAAATTACAAAGAGAGTGGGAGGAATTTCAATAAAACGGTGATATTGTCAACAAACCCGCCTGAAGAGCTCCGGAAACAACTGGGTCAGCCCATAAATATTTCAATTAAATTAAATTTCCTGTTCATAAATTACAAACTCAATTCGTTAAGATCCCTTAAAATTCTGAAGCAATTAGATTTTTAATAATGTTATATTCAATTATACTTTGAAAGGATATTTGGAAATGTATCAATTTTAAAAAAATACAACAAACTGCAATTTGCAAGAGCAATTAATAGGCTAATGTGACGTCATTACGGATAACCGGAACTAGCCGATCCTGCGGCGCGTTGCTGCACCGCTCACTGCAGCGACACGTTACTGACTACCTGCACCTGCATTGCTGCATATCATTAACATTTGTTACCATCAAACATATTTTGAACAAACAAAAATACGAATATAAAGCTTTTCCCGCAGTTGCAGATGCAGTCAACATAAGAATCGCGCAAAGCAATCTGCTAAGTGCTCTAAGTTGTTAGAAATTGTACATCAAATTTTATTACGACCTCAAAGACTTTAACACGAGGACTTGTAGTCCAATTAGAATATCAAAAGTAGTTATTTTTTTAACATCAAGTCGTCCAAAATTAGTTATTTAGCCATTCGTTTAAAATACGCTTCTATCCGTCGATGTTCGATAGTTGCATGTTGTATTGTTCGCTGTTTGCACAACTCAACTGCTGTAAAACTAAACAGCTAAGTAAAGTTTGTTTGATACTGTTGTGTTGCCATACAAATAACGTAAGCTCATGTTCAGCCGCTAGCGAATACTTCACTGCATCGCGTCGATACAACTTTAATATTGCAAAGTATTAACGTTGAAAATACAAAATAAATTATTAACGTGTAAAAATTAACTAATGAATTGTTGTCATCGGTTGCCAAAGGATATCAAGTCTATTACGGAACCTTACCAAGTCACAAACAGCCTCTTGTAGAAACTTCAAGTTAAAGTTTTAAACCATTTCCTGGCTGAATTATTTTGCAAGTTTAGAATAATTGCGAGTGGCGGTCGAGATAAGATGCCTAATCCTTTATAATAAATTGTGGTTTGTTCCTCGCTTTATCTTTACAAACTGCCACGAGACTGTAGCCACCAGCTACTGTTGGGTTTGAATTTGTAGCTTACTTAATTACATTGTTACAAGTGAAGTGACTTAGAGGATATTAATGCGAATTGGTTAACTTTAGCAAGCCAAGAATGTTTTTTTTAAATAAGTGGTTTAGATTCCCGCTGAAGTAATACACACTAATAAACAGCGCCAACGTTAATTTAAAAAAAAAAGGTTTTGTCAAGCTCGTCACGTAGTTGCACTGAAAGCTCTACAAGGATTAGCCTTTACATTATAACGCCCTCAGCATAAAGAACTTACCGCATAATTTTTAATATTAAAAACTTACAAATGTATGCAGTTTCGAGTATGAATACATAATCATGCAAAACTAATCGAAGTTCCACGTTTGATACAAGAGAAACGTACGGGCCATTTGTCAAGCCCGCACTGTACACTTAGTTTTAACACGTTTTCATTACCTCGGCTAAATTAAAAACACCGTGGATGTATCAAATTTTCAATTAATCGAGATTGCCGCCCCCTCTATCCGCAGCCCCCACCCCGACCCTGCAGCAGTTTGTGCTACGAATTCATTCGATTCATTTCATAAATCTAACGGGGACGCTTCAATCATTGCTCTCGAGTGTTGTCGAGCAACGAGGACTGATGCTTACATATCTAGGAATCAAAATGCGTTTTACTTCCAATAAATATACAAATTTTAAAATATTTAAATACCTAATAGCCGAAAATTAAAATTAATCTTATCAAAAGTTATTAATCGGAGGAGCCAACAATTTTCAGTAGTAGAGATGTTTCGAAATAGGGAAGCTGCTTCGTGTCAGGAACACGCGGACGCAATCGTTAGCTCAGTCCTGTCCCGTTAGTTCTCGGACCTCAGCCTCGGGCCTCGGGACATCATCCACCAGCCGTCTGGTGGGAGGTATGATGGGCTTTTTGTCTGGTATCATCGGTATTATGGCCGGCACTCGCGCCCACTTCAGCGGCATAATTTTCTGTGTCACGACGTCTATCGGAACTGCGCACTTTACAACTGCTGTATACAATTGCACTAAAAAAAATATCTTCTAAAATTATTAACTAAGTCACACACAAATCATCTTAATTTTAAGCACCTCGTGACGTCAAAAGGCTGTCATATCTACAATAATACTTACGAAATATTTCTAATATCCAGACAGGACGCATTATGTATGAATCTTAGGCCTTGCTACAACCTGCGACCTGCGACGTGCAAATACACCTCGTCGCCGCACTGCCACTGGCAGACGTAGGCACACACAGACGTAGACACACGGTGACAACATCGTGCGTACATAATTAATTAAAACGTAAATGTGTTGATAACGTTGCCAGTTTATTACCGGTATAACGATAATCCGTAAAAAAACTGTAAGGAAAATTTTATAATGAAAAAAGGCCACAATGTGACACGTCGGCTTTTTCATTAACTCTTCAATTCCACTGAAAAAACTCGATGTAAAACTTGAGAAGAGTTTTTAATTAACCAAATTCTCAGGCGTCCCTCAAAACAAACTCTGTCACGCTCTATGTGAAGTTTTAACTTTACTTTTTTACCCTGCAGAGTTCTAAAATATTTAATTTAATTTGGAAGAAAAATTACAGCACTTAGGGGCACTTAGTAATTAGGGATTTTCATCACTTAAAAGATTTTTAAGGTATCTCAACAATAGCAAATATTAATTTATCAAAAAGGACATTAGATCATATGGTAAGTGTAATATCATCAGGCGTAAAATTAAGCGCCAACAACAAAGTAGCAGCAACAATAGACTTGGAGAAGCGTGGCGACCCACACCCTCCGTACTCACAGTCTGTGCAGACTTTAGCAAAATAAAAAATAAATAAAACTGCATTGATTACAACTGAAACAGTTTACAATTAGTACGAGCACCTGTTATATTTTTAGTTAGTCTGCGTAAAATGTACGTTACATTTGTACATTGAATCAATCAATGTATGTCAGAATACCAATGTCATTGATATACCGACACACAAACATCGCTCACTCATATATTTGAGAATACACTTGTTCTATCTCTTATCAGAGTTATAAACACTGTGAATCTTCTTGTAAGGTAGACAATCTTATGATAATATTGAAGACATGTACAAACATTTGTGGATAAAAATTGTAACTTCGTTCCCAAATTTGAACATTACACATTACCAAATCGAAAATAAAGATATCCTTGTTTTTAAAATAAGTAAAGAATTACAAATCAATAAACCCTGAAAAAATGACTAGCATTGATAACCGCTCGTGTGCGTGTTAGTCCTCCTTGTCCGGCCAGAAGGAGTCCCCGTTGGGTGTGGGCGTGCCGGCGCCGCGCAGCAGCCGCCGCACCGCCGGCAGCCGGTACAGGTACAGGGCCAGCACTGCGCCCGCGCCCGCGCCCGCCCAGTACACCGCCGCGTGCTCCGCCAGCGAGTGCCCCGCGCACCCCGCCTTCAGCGACGTCGCCAACACTGGGTTGAAGTAGCCCCCCGAGTAGTCAAATGCTGATGATAACAAACAACACATACATTATTCACTATAGACCAAAATCCACGACGACGCGACTAGCAAAGCAGTTTCCTTGAGCTTCTACTCGTTCACGGTGAGTACAGCGTCACCAATGTGGGTCCAGCTAGAGGCGCTACCGAAGACATGGGTTAGTGAATGATGATTACTATGCAATGATATGATAGATAGTACAAGAGCATGCGATGTCGTTGTGTGCGACAGATATGATTATCGTTACATTCGGTGAGCACCACATCGATGTACCTTTTCCTAAATGTACTTTGCAAAGAAGGGAGACGTTGAGGTCAGCGCCGGGCGCGGCGTCGTCGTAGCGGTACTCGAGCACCGTGTCCCGAGCCACCACGCCTGCAACACGCCCGCGCGCTCGCCACACACAACTCAAACTCATTATGATACTTGTACAATGAGTCTTATCCGTCCACAGAATACTACCGAAGTAAGCAAAGTGTAGGCTGCCACGATGAGAGCAAAACAATCTTCTCGTCTGACTGACTCCGTTTGTCAGTACCTTAACTATTGTACAGCAATGAAGTGTAATTGATGCACTGAGTACAAATAATTGTTTTTACTGATTGGCCAGCAACAAGGCGATATTGAGTGGATAGATCTGGTGAATTCGGTGAAAAGTTGCAGGTCAGCGAGATGGAGACACGTCAGGCAGCGTGAGTGAACACAAAGCAGCGTTTGAATGTAAATTCAATAAACGATGAATTGAAAACTAAGTAGTGTACAAATGTATATTTAGAGTGTTAGAGATATGATTGTGTTACCGGCGACGACTAGTGATGTGCCGATGAAGGCGTCGATGGCGGTGGCGCAGCGCGGGCTGAGGTCGGCGAGCGCGCGCGACGCCAGCCGACACAGGCACGTCGCCGCGCCCTCCACCACTGCGCCGTACAGCGCCGGCACCTGCCACACGCCGCACGACCGTCACTACAAACTTACTAACCCACATGTTGCGGCCTTGGTACCTTACAGAATGTTTAAACGATTAATAGATGTGCCCTGACGGACTCTAAACTTGCATTTAAGAAAATGCAGCCTTGTCTGGAAAGGACGCTCATTATTTGGCACCAATTTCTATAAATCGAATAATTTTGATAACCGATTTTAATATGTTGGTGCAACTTGTTAGTTTTACTCTATACCAGAAATCAACATTATCCCGGAATTATTCCACAATATTCTATCAATAAATTCATAATTCTGACGTTGACGTCAGAAACCCATTGCTAAATGATTAGTGACCTGCAAGTCAGCGGTGCAGTCCTCGTAGGCGCGGTCCTTGTGCGTGTCGGAGATCTCCAGCGCCCAGTACATCTGCACGTACTTGAACACCAGCAGCCCGCCTCCCAGCTCCGCCCATGTCTTCAGCAACGCCGCGCGGACGTCGCTCTTACCTGAAAACGCAAATATAAATTGTTACTTCTAAAAATTTTAACAAAATGCCTTTGTAACTATGTAAAATTTAGAGACTGCTTTACTGCTACTAGGAGTTTCTTTCTCTCGTACCTTCGATAATGTCCTCGAGGTGCGTATAAGGGCAGGCGGTGGCTTCACCCCAGCTCAGCGCCCACCAGCACGTTAGCACAAACAGGAACACCGCGTACGTCGCCACGCCGAAGTTATCCGCCACTGGAATAAATATAACATACAAATGTATAAGGTACGACAGATCTCTCTCGAATTATACTAAATATAAATTAATACATTTCCGCAGACCATTGCAAATACTGCTTGTGTCCCTGATAGCGAATAACTTGAACACTAAATATAACAAATAATTTAAATGTCACTGATCCGGTTCACAAGTAATCAGGGAGCGATACTGAAATACTCAGATCTGATCAGAATACGATCTCGGCTTCTTATGATAGCGTCAACTGTTTGTGAGATCGACGCATGTCCCGGAAGCCTTCGACCAAAAATTTCCGGTGTGTTCGGAAGTCAATCGATGGTAGGAACATTCGCTCACCAATGATGAGTTCGAAGCAACAACCGCAGAGTTCAGCGGCGGCGATTGCCTCCTCGACCAGCAATCGTATGAAAGGGTCGTTGACGAGCCGGCGGGCGGCGGTGCGCGCCGCATGCGCCAGCAACGACGTCAATAGGATGAACAGCGCCGAGACCACCAGCGGCGCGAACGTCGCACGGTTGATCTGCGCACGACAACTGCACTCTAATTACTGTCGTAGACCAGTAGACCAGTAGTATAATTTATTTCCCCTACACAGCTGCTTGCAGCTCTATGATTTCTACCATAGGCAGGAATCATGCGAGGTGTTACAAGACGTTGTATCTCATGCAGCACATGCAGCTCGCCCTAACTCTTGCTACTATGGTTTTGCTATTGGCCGGTTTTATATCTTTTTTCTATAGTTAAAATATTACTTTTTAAGTACGTTATCCACTAGTTGCTACACCGATTTTGAAGCAAATGCGATTTTATGTAAAAATTGTTTCGAGAAATGAAAATGAAAATGATAGATTTTATAACAACACCTTGAAATTAGCGTAACTATTGAAATATAGAGTTCACGATCCTTTCATTTTGTTTACAGAAGAAATAAACAAGGAAGCGCCGCTTCATTTCTGAGTGATTTCCCGACAGCGTCGGGAAAGTGCGTAATGCAAGTGAGGAATACATGCATAGCCAAGTTATGAATTGGAAATATCTCTCTGTCTTCAGGACGTCTTCAACGACTCTTTATTATTTTTAACCACACATCAACTTTAAAATTAAATTCTTATTATTTTGAAAATAAATGAACAGTAATAAAACTACAACAATGAAGAGTCTTGTAAAACGTCGGGATGACATAAAAGTTATGTTAGTTGAGCAGTCACATCGGAGTCCACTTTGTTATTAATACAGCAACAGCTCGCCATAAACTGAGTCATTTACGTAACGTGATTCAAGCGATCTTTGGTCGAGCGCCGCACGCCGCGGCCGAGACCTTCGGGAGCGGCGCACCGCGGCCGGGACAGTGGGGCAGGACCGCTCCCACTCCCACGTATTAATAACAAAGCTTACCTTTATCACTACTTTGAGGAACACGCCCAACACGTCTATAGTGAACTTCATTTTGTCTTCTCCACAAAAAAAATCACTCAGATCACTTCACAAACTGCAAACAAACAATCGCCAGTTAGTCAGGTGTACAGTTACACAATATAAAACGTCGTGTCTCTCGGTGTTACTTTATTTATATGTCTTCGTTCATGTTATATTCTAATAAAATCTTACCATGCTAGCCGTTAGGTATGAGCGGGAAATTCGAAAACTGCCAATTCGTTTGAGATGCGGTCGGAAAATTCGTTGATATAATATAATATGTGGGAGTTTTGGTAGAGCGAGCGCGCGGGGCGGGCGCGGCGGGCGGGCGCGCGCTCATCTCGCACGAGGTCGGGCTTAAATTAGCCGCCGCCGGCGCAGCGCAGCACTACGCACCGCCGCGGCCGACCTGCCGTTATATAGCAGGCGATTCATCTGTGAGGACTCAGTCCCGGCCAATGTGGCTAGCACGTGCGTCAACTACACAACACTTGCTGAAAATTATGCACAAACTTCGCTAAATATATACCCTGCATGGGGTGACGAAGATTAACTAACTAAATGCAACAAGTAAATGAACATTTGAAATATTTTTTATGATTAAGTAAGAATTCATTTAAACACCACTAGTTCAAATGAACTATGGACATGAACGGAAGGTCTACGTATGCTTAACTAATAGACATGATGACAGGTAGCAAGTAAGAACAGATGAATTTAAATGCAACCTAAATTAGTTCGATAGGAAAATGTAAAGAATGTGTGTAAATGGTGAGAAGGTAAGTTACCATGACCTGAGTTGACATTGACACCGCATGGCGTGTCTAATTCCTCGTTACTCTCTGTATGTCAGCGCAGCGGGGGCATTTGTTGAACGTTACACATGCATCTTGCATATCGTTGTATGCGTATCTTAGATCACAATGCCTATAAGAAAAGTTTGCTGTTTTAAAATTAACTACCGTTCGAACTCTATCTCGGTGTTAGTCGGCGATAGTAACTTAGTTGAATTTAGAAAAGTTTACTTTTTCTATTTGACTCGTACACATCGTGAGAGAATCGCATTTATACATAACTAAGTAGCCCCTGTCCGTGAACAGAAAATATTGTACCGCCTAGGAATAGAACACTGGCAATAAATCTTGCTGCAGTTTGCATTTGATTTGTGTTTGCGGATCCTTTCTAGTAGAAAGAGGTTGATTTTAGTGGCTGTTGTGGAGCGAGAAGAGCGGCGCGTTGTCTAGACCAGTCTAGACGAGCCCTTGAGTCTACGCTTGTCGACACTTTACCAGAGCTTTTCTTTGCAGTTCTTTTCCTAGTATAACCTGACTTAAAAAAATTATGAAAACTCTTTTTGTATGGGGAAAATTAAAATACTGGAATAGCGTCAAATCACAATAGAGTTACCGCTGAATCTGGCCCAGTCATTATGCAAATTCACAATTTCCTCATTCAAAATACGCAAAAGTTACATAATAACCGTTAAGAACTCAAATGTTTATTTTGAATGTTTTGTTTCTCTTGAAGTTGAATGAGATGTTCGAGTTGTTTCTTGAGCGCGTTAGGGGAGAGCGGCACTGGGTCCGATTTGAAGGCGCCGGGACCCTCCTCTACAGCCGGTCGGGCCAAGCCCCGTCGCCCTGGGCCCCACCGCGCCTTACCCCGCCGCCTCGGGCCCCGCCGCCTTGAGCCTCGCCGAGTACCATCCAAAGGATACCTGTACTCTTCTCGCAGAAGCTAGAACATCAAACAAACCTTATAAATATAGAATTTCCTCACTTTCAACTACCATCCGAGGTCTACGTTATGTCGCCTAGAAACAATTACCTCGACAACCCCATCTCCGTCCCCAAAGCCTCGGTTTATGGCCATCTGCTTTTGGATAACGTGCTCAGAGGAAACTTCGAACACCGCCGATAAGGAGTTAGCCGGTGAAGCCGCAACTAGCGACACCAGCGCCGCCAATACCCCTGCCACACTCCCTGCAAAAACAAACCAAAACAAACCTTCACCAAACCTCTTAACTGTTTCGACGCCATTTCTATTTAAATGTATATCGATTGTCGCGTCAATATTTTTTTTAATTACCGAAATACATGAGAAGGGTGTAATTTCTGGCAAACAACATTTGCAGATTACTACAGTATAAATATGACTAAAATGTAATGAAATCTGTATAACCCTACTCGTAAGATTATCTCTTTAATTTCAATTAGTTTGTGTCGATGCATACTGATTGCTTACACGCCGTGAAATTGTATGTTAATGTGAAACATTGCAATTGTAAGTACTTACACGTGTCAAGTCGTACAACGAAACTTGTCATTTTTTATTACGTCAGAGAGTAAGTATGTGATAAAGATGGTAGTGATAAAATAACAAGTAACTTTGATACTAAAAGGAAGAGCGCCGCCAGAAGTACTAGCAGGTTATTCATATACAGACAGAAATAAAGAAATGTTATGATGATGGAAAAAGAAAATCTGTGTAGTCTTCCTGCGGGCGCCACCTACAAACACGTTATTTACCTTCTCAGTTTTATTTTCTTAATACAATGTTTTAAATCGTTTTCTTTTATCAATATTACCTATTATCTATTTTTTTTAATCTATGAAAGTTCTTCAAATTACTAGTTATTTCTGACCATCGTACTTTACACTTTAAATTTTGTCTAGTCCCTCTACACCTAGTATCATACACCTAGACTTTATACATATTTTTAACTGCACCTTTTTAGTTGTACGTAAATGTTTATTGACATTCTTCCTCTAAATTTAATTATCTCATTCGTAGATAACTCCAAAGAAGTATTTTAGTATTGTCTCTGATTGTGCCATTATTAAAAATTGAAAAGTCAGTGAGCGAGAACAACTTCATCTCTTGAGGGCCGACATAATTCGCTTCATTGGTTTTTAATTAAAATATTAAACTTAACATTTTTCGAATTGGACTTTTCTCTTAATGAAACTTTAAATTGAAGATTTAGTCAAATGATAATGTTTAACAATCTTACAAAGTGGACACAAGACACGAAACAGGAACACTGCGGAAGTCTGTTATTGCGAACGATGTCATTGTCGTCGTCATCAGAAGGATTTGTTATTTCTAAGCTTAGTTTATACCTTACCTGCACTAAACCTTCTTTCAACAGTAGGGTCTGTAATACTTCGCGTAAACATATAATAAATAAAAAAAAATAATTATTATTATAAAAAAATACATAATGGAATGTCAAATACAAAGTAATGTTAATATAATGTCAAATATAAAAGCTTTTCTATGTTACTTGTAATTGGATACATTTTCCTAACACAGCTTTTATTTGAAAGCGGTCTATTAAAAACCTTTTATTTTAAAACAGAGTTATCAGACATAGTCGTACTTATTTCTATATTCAAAACTAGGTTTTTCAAAATTTCGATTGTTTCTTCCATCGAATAATATGTTTAAAGTATTCTTTGTTCGAGTGGAGTCGCGGATCTCGCCGACACAATAAAAAGTGTCACGATAAGGAAAATAAGTGTAATTACGCAAAAATAAATAATTTACATTGTCTACAGCAGAGGTACCCAAACTAATTTTCGTGGACCCCCATTTATATGTTGTGCATCGGCAGTTTTATTATGAACATTCATGAACCTTTGCCGCTTGTCCTGTCAACCCCTGGGGGTGTTCCTGAACCACTTTGAGAAACACTAATGTACAGTGTCATTTCTAACAGTCTAAAGTTATTATCTACATCACGTGCCTTTAAATTAACAAAAATAATACTATTTCAAATGTAACTGGTTTAAGACAATGACGTGCGTAAAAGAAAAAATGTACTTTTTCATTTGTTTCCTTGTTATTCAAGAATCTAATTCATTGAACATGTTTGTGCAACAAGACAATACAATTCAATCGGTGTCCCTAGCGAAATGCATTGCCGCCTTCGCTAACAGAAATATTGGAAAACTAACAATTGCCATAATAAATGAAAACCGAATCGATTATAACATTAATGTTCAAGAAACTGCAAAAATATTCGCCGAGGAATATGTTCCACAAATTATTATTACTGAATCGGAAAACTCTAATGTTATTAACAAACTTGAAAATCTATTGCTCCTTGTTTTTACTGATATTAACAGAATATCGAGTGTAGTGAACAAGGTTCATTATGAAATGAAATATTTAATTGTTGTTAACGAAGCCTTTGGAGAAAAATTCTTTGAAACCTTTAAAAAAATAGCATCTGAGCTTCAACATCATGACGCTACTTTCGTAATCAATGATTTGTGTAACGCAACTTACACGTTTCTGACAACTGTTCCAAAAATCGATAGAAACTCATGCAATTATGACGATGAAGTAAAATCTATGCCCATAAATACTTGTATCAACGGGATATTGACAAAAGATACAATTTTTCCAGCTAAAAAACCTACGAATTTACAAAATTGTCCATTCAATGTAGGCATGGCAACGATGTACCCCTACTCAATGATAGATAACAAAGAAACTCTCCAAAATCTACAACCGATTAACGAATCCCAAATACGGGGTTCTGACATACAAATTATCAAAATTATTTCTGATTACTTCAACGCCTCTCTAAAATTGTACTACATTTATCGCGAAGAAGAGAATCCTTTCTTAAATCTTGAATATATCCCCTTTCTTCTGAACGGCACCTTCGACGCCTGCGCCGGCGGGCTTTACAGGATATACGGAGACCTGGTCTACTATTCAGGTATTTACACCCGACAGGCGGTAGTTTGGGTGTACTCCGTCCAAAGAGATCCAGTATCATGGCAGACCCTCGTCACTAAAATAAATGGTTTATACATTTTTATTCTATTTTACTTCTGCTACTGCGTCATCTGGATAGTGTTCTCCAATTTCGACCATATCTCTGTATCCTGTAGAAACACGTTTCTAAATGGCTGGGGTGCATTGATGGGCACATCCTCTCTCCAGGATTCAATCACTTTGAAACAAAAGATTTTAAGTGTTTCCTATTTAATACTCTGTCTTCATCTGTCGGCTTATATTAGTGTCCAACTGTATTCCTTTTTTACGATCCGCGAGCCCCCCGCGATGCTCAGAACTAACGACGAAATTATGGAATCTGGTCGAACGGCTTTTCTGCGAATAGAGACAAAATTCTTTGTTGAAGACGACAAGTATGTTGCTTTTGCGAACAAATCAGAAAATTGTGCACACTTTAAGGACTGTGAAGACAAAACGGTAGCTCACAACGGCCTGACCGTCATCCCTGAAGGATACTTCTACTCGCTGCAAGCCGCTACCACCGTGGACTACGAGGCTAGGGTACTCAGACCTTCTGAAAACATTATTACCATGTACCATGAAATGATAGTCAGAAAAAATAGTACCTTTTCTGTTAAATTTGAAAATATTGTCCAAAGTCTTTTTGAAGCTGGAATTTGCGATCGTTTGTATCTGGAAGCCATCGGTTTGTTAATCAGCGCCAAGGCACAGAGCGCGAACTCGAACATCATGGCCAACAGTTATACCTGCGAATCTGGTTGCGCTATTACAGTGTCACAAATAGCAGGAGCATTCTACGTTTGGTTTACAGGTTGTCTTGTATCCTTTTTTGTATTTGTGCTAGAAGTAACAATAAACAATAAACTCAAATGACTCCCACTTGTAGAGTTACATAAAATTGTAAAATCAATATAAAACATAATTAAATTATGTGGTTTTATTTTATTCTTAAATGATAACATTTTAAGACACAACGATAGGAGAAATACCCTTTTTGTCTTTTTTTATGGCTAGAGCAATACATTTGCAAACTCAGATGTCTATCGTTGTAGTGGTCTTTTGCTATTTTAAAGAACACCCATGGATGTATTACTAGAACAGGATAGAGCCCTTGTCGAAAAAATGAAGCCAAACAAGACGTCAATAACTGTCCGTTTTATTTGGAATCGATAGACTTATACTTTTAATCTACGAATTAAAAAAAAACTGTCTTTTTCAAATTAATAATGACCTACAGAACCAATACAAATAATAAGAGTAAATAAATAGGTATTACTACTACACCCATAATTATTGTCATCGCTAAATTCTCTACAATATATTCAATACTAAAATTTTCTTCTATATTAGTTAATAAGAAAATAATAATTTTATTTAAGTTTGATAAATTTTATTTAAACCGAATATCGATAGTTCATAATCGTTCGCTCGCTTGTTTGTTTCGTCACTACGATACCTGTCTATTAAGTGTGGCGTTTGCCTTATACAAATTTAATTCGATACTTCACATCTGTCATTTCTCAAACAAATATATCTGATTTAGACAAACTATAAATAAAAGTCTTGTAAAGTTTATGAAGCAAAGCTAAGTTATTCCTTATAGTGCCACAAGAATATTGTGCAGTATTTCAGTATGTTACAAAGTACTCTGTGATATTGCGGCACCTTTTTGACATTGATGGCGCCTCTGAGCATTTAGGGTTACCAGCAAGGTAATATGTCAGTATTAAAAGGATATTCTTTCCACTTGAAAACGAAAACGCAAATTGTAAAGGAAGTACTTGTACCTTAAAATGTAACTAGGAAATGCCCCAGACTTCGTTTGTCGGTTAGAAGGCTCTATAGTTAGAGAATCTTCGTAGCAAACTTTTAGCAATGCACTCTCTTGAGACAGTTAGGGAAGGAATAGTCTTAACTTAATAGAAATAGTCTTTCATACATAGCGCTCATCTACAAATTAATAGAAATCTTCATGATTGTTGTTTATCAACGAACAGTACAGCTATGTGGAATGGTTTGAACTGTGTGTTTTAAAATTATCAGATAATTAGTTTTTGATACTTTACTGACTACACACAGTAATTTCCTTAATACGTAAGTAAATGTGAAATTAACGTCAAGAAGGCCATACTTCCAGGTGCACAAAACACGTTACAAAAAAGGGTCGGTCACTACAATTTGAAATAGGAAATAAAACAACTTTCAGCAAAATATTTTTAAGTCAATTAGTATATAACTTTTTTAAATTACAAATCTAAAAATATGCGTCGCCTTGTAAGGTAGGGAATTTCTTGATTAACGAATGGTAACAAATTCTGATTGCAATAAGATGATTCACATTTTCAAATGTAATTACTGGACCCCCCTACTTCTCAGAATTAAAAGTATCTCCCACTTAAAAGAAAAGTCTCTTGCACTACTTTTAAACGTATTCAACACTTTATTTCATGGAATATCATTACAAAGCCATACAAAATGCGTAAAGTAATGACACGAAGTGTACTGACAAGCTATGTCATTATTACCCTGACATTAAATGTCACTTCTTATTACCGGGTGCCAAAAGAATCATGTACATCTATACTAGTAGCTCACTTATACACTTACTACAAAAAAATACATTTTATTTTAAAAGTAATTCCTTTATAAATAAAGAACACTTATTTCCACTGAGTTTTATCAGGCAATAAAGCTTTTATTATCTATTCGCCTGTCTAAAATCTACGAATTAATCGCCAACTACTCTTTGATCCGTGTGATGCGGACACACAATATTCTTCTATATCTTTTCTTTGATTTTCTTGTTATGTCATTGTCATGTTTTTTTGAATTCATTGCGATTTATTTTTTAATTTCTAACAGTTTGAATTGCTCTTGTTTTGTACCTTTCTAAGTTAAATAAAAATGTCAATATTTCATGGATTCCCAGCTTTACCACCCCCCGAAGACACTCCTTTATGTGTTGTTGATGAAGTGTATTGCTGTGCTAATAGCCGGTACGGTAATATATCGACGTTTACAAACGCGGTAAGGTCATATTTTAAATTGTAACTTGTATTTATTTTGTTTATTGCATCATATATACTACGTTTGTTGTATTTTTATTTTCAGATTAAAAACCACCCTAAAATAAATGTCACAAGAGACATACAGCATCACAAGATTTCAGACGAAAACATTTCCCTTTACGTCGACGTAGAAGATAATCTATTGAAGAAAATCACAAGCGTCTGGTATAAACAAGGATTTTTAGATGCCCTCAGCTTAGCTGCAGATCCTAGTGTTAATCGTGAAAGTCCTTTATTAGCGCACACCGCCTCCTATGTTTTAAAAGTTGCCAATCTTTTTACTGCTTTTCGATATTTCATACAACCCCATTTAAAAGACATAGGACCAAAAATCGTATCTAAATACTCGCGTTCTCGTAATTGGAATTCAGCCCCTATCAAGTGTTTGGAGTGGCATCCTCACGCAACGAAAATCGCTGTAGCGACTGCGGACGACAACGTGCGAGTGTACAGCTCGGATGTGGCGTTCGTCTCCGTGCTGAAGTGCAAGGCTCAGGGGCATGTGTCCGCGCTCAGCTGGCGGCCCTACTCCGCCTCGGAGATAGCGGTGGGCTGCGAGCAAGGTGTTATTGTCTGGACCGTGGACCCCAACTCTATGTTCACTAAGCCATCTTCTAGCAATGCTGTTGTCTTAAAAAGGTGAATTTGTTGTGTTTTGCTTATTTAGTAGCCAAAATATTCATGGAAATGTGTAAGTTCAATGGATGTTTTAACTCAGATTTAAGTGGGGCATGGCTATACTTGAGGTGCAGTCCACTCATATCCGAGCAAACATCCAATTAATTTTGTACATGTCAGCAAAAAAATATTATTTAATAATAATTTCCATTCATTGTTTAAGCACTGAATGTGTTAAGTCATTTTGTAACAAAAATAATGTTTTAAGTTGTACTTGTTAGTACTTATTAGATATTTGAGAATGGGTTATGATTTTTTGATCATACATTTGCATGCTACCTTTAAGATGATAATAATTCACTAATTAAACTTTTCAAATATCTTGTTTGCACAATGTTGTCATTATTTGCATGCTGAACAGGGTATTGCGCTTGCATCTCACAATGTCCCGCTACATTCTAAACTGTTCTATAAGCCTCTTTCATGTGAGAACTAAAACATCCAGTTTTAATGAAGAAACATTATGTTCAATTGTTAAACCTGCAGGGGAGTGAAATGTATTTATGATTAAAGATATATCTTATTTAAAATCTGATGGAGGATATGTATGTTTGTCTGTACTCATAGGTGTAGGATAAGGACTGGGAGATAATGACAACTAAGCTCTGTAATCTAGATAGAGGACTAGCTTTGCCCGTGAGTCGTGTATGTTGTTAGCTTGAGCAGCGGTGTGGTGGTTGCAGCTGGGGGCACAGCCCGGTGACGGACGTGAGCTGGTCGCCGTGCGGCGCGCTGCTGGCCAGCTGCAGCGCCGCGGACCCCGCACTGCTGCTGTGGGAGGTGGCGCTGGGCACGGCGGTGCCGCTGCGCCGCGTCGCCGGCGGCGGCCTCGTATTCGCGCGCTGGTCGCTCGACGGCACCAGGCTCTTCTCCGCTACCTCCTCTATTGTATTCAGGTACTGTACAATGTAGCCGTGCTACGCAGTAGTGTTGTTTCCTTTGGGTATGTGTAAGTGTGAATGTGAGCAGGGTGTGGGACACGGGCGCGTGGCGCGCGGAGCGCTGGGCGGCGCGCGGCGGCCGCGTGGCGGCGG
>NW_013526027.1:3642302-3654291 GCF_000836215.1 Papilio polytes
GGGGCCCTCATCGTCGGCCCCGCTTGTTAGCACGGTGGTAGACGCAGTCGCGGGGCTCGCACGCGTTACTACTGAAACATTTATACATGCACCGCTTAGTATCGAGGCACGTGTACGGTCAGCTTCTGGAGATGGCCGCCACAGTGGAGATGATACAATAATTACACTGGGATGCGCCACAGCGCTGTCTGCATCGCTCATACTTGTGATATACAGCTGACAGCTGACAGTTGACAGTTCGCGACGTAAGACGCGCAGTATGAACACGATAATTCAACACGAGATCCGCTTTGTTTATGGACGTTTAATTATGTTTAGAACGTAATTTATTTTCTGCTTTCGTATTATATACTTTTTTTTGTAATTAACATCCTGTACTGGTCATTTTTATTGTTAATATTAAGTTAAGATGAAAAAAAAACAAATCCAGTACTTTTACATGTTTAAGACGGAAGGAAAAAGTTGTATCTACTGACAAGTGAAGAAAATTTTATTCTTATACTATAGTAATAAACAGAATTTAATGATTGGAAAATTGTGTATAATTTCATTTATTATAAAAGGTTGAACCTAAAATCTTGTTTATTTTATTTATTTAATTCCGTTAATCGTAACTATAATATTAGGTTGGGAAACAATTATGCCTTACTTGAGGTAGGCAGCTACATACTCGTAGATCGATATCTCGTAAAGTATCGAACATACAGTAGTACTGGCTATTTCAAATCAAAATAACATTTCGTTCTTAATACTAATTTAAATTTAATATTATTTTATAAACATAGAACAACAAACATTTCCAAAAGCAGTCAAATTACTTTTATTAATACAAATAAAAATACTTGAAAGAAAATCGTTTAATTTCTTTCTTACAAAGCGGCCATTTCATAGGTGAAGACCTAATATTATGCTAGTTTAAAGGGTGACAGTTTACACTAAAACAACCCCCAGCTGCTCTCTAAGGCCCATTTACTTGATACAAGGTAAACAGAATTGTTTTTTTAAGAAATATCGCGATATTTTATCATCGCGATTTTTTATAAGTCAAAGCCAAGACAATTGAAATTTGTGGTCCGATAGTGTAATTTCCAGTGTGGAATAATTTAGTTCACACAGGCTCTTTTGAAAAACAGTAACTCACAATTTGATAGGCCAAATAGCTACAGATTCTTTTAGTGTTAACTGTCATTTTTGTAAGGAGCTTAATTGTATAATTGTGCCATGTTACGAGACATCGGACGTGCAGCCGCCTACCTTAAATAATGGATGTAAAGCTTTAATACAAAACGCAATGATTATGTGAATGTGCAAGCCGCTGGCTGCGGCGTGTGGCGGCCCTATGCCCTGCGCCGCCGCCACAACGGTGCAAGCAAAATGAAACTAACTTTGCTATTATACCTTCACACGAGATCAAAAGAAGGAGGAACATTTTCGTTTGTAGTAATATTCCCACTATTGTATCACATTGGCTTTACACTGCTTTTAAAACAAATAAAAATTTATTGATGTTATATTTTATCGATAAACGTAAACACTTTATCGAGTTTCAATACATTTGTGTGACGATAACGGTTTATTGTTCGCTTCGTGGAAGGATTGCAACAATGCAAAGTGGGCATTACGGCTCTACCGACGCGGACCAAGTTGCGTCAGTCACAGGTGACAATTATATTTTATTCAAAGACATAATGGAACATAGGAAGGGAAAAATGTCCTTTTTCTATTCGTCTCCTCCGTAGTTTAAAGGTAGACATCGCTTCTGTAAGTGTATGGGCAGCGATCGCTGCGTTATTTCAGCGAATCCAGTGGCCGTCCGCTCGTGTGACATCTTATATTATAAAAAGTCTTTCAAAGAGGGTTTTTCGGTTTTTGACGAGAAAAAAAAGCATGTATTTAAAAGCAACAAGATTTTTATTAACAATATAATTTGCTCGACAACCGTTTAATATAGATATGTAAAAAATTAAAGTAATTCGTACAAATAGCTAAATTGCACTGGTAAGCTTAAACACTAATATTGCAACGAAGATATCACCTTGCACTAGTACAATACCGATACGATTTACTTTCAAATAAAATAAATTTCCTGCAAAAGTAGTAAATAGTGCCCTGCATGTGCAGCCCGCGTGCGCCGCGCCCTCAGCCCGCAGGGGGCGCGGCGCTGTCGCTCATTTTATGTGGGTTAAAATAAAACATACACACAAAATTAAAACTTAACAATTCTCTTTGTATAAATAGCCTCCAAGTGAAGTTCGAAACCTACAATAATTTATATATGTTTGCTACATCTTAATATACATTTATGTGCTGATTAAAGAAAAACAACATCTATTAAATGTTGATTTTCTATCGAATCGCTTTTACACAAATTGGTCCCTTACAAATACCTTACAGAGCTCTACGTCGCTCCGAGGCCGCGTCGCTCTCGCCGCGACACTCGCCGCGACCTCGCCTACACATCGTCTCTTTATTTCTCCATTTACATTATAAAGATGAGATGCAGTTACTTATTATACTCGATACTGAGATGAACTGACGAAAATTTATACATCAATAATTACTTCCGCGACATGTGACTGATTCGAATATACAAGTCATTTTATGCTATGCTATGATCTACAATAAACACTAGCAAAGTCTTTTGTCTGAAAGCGTGTGCGAGCCTAGTCCCGCCCGCGTCGGACACTTGCGGCTGCCGTCTACTCGAGCAGATTGAGCTTGCTGTTGGTCTTGCGCAGCTGCGCGCGCCACGGGATGATCTTGGCGCTATCCTCCTCCTCGACGTGCTTACCATTCGTCATCGAGTGCCCTGAAACATTACAAGGAGTAAGGAAGCTGACCTTCTGTGAGCGCTGCCGCCGCACACTGCGCACTACTGTTGCGTGCGCGCACTGCGTACCATTATAGAGATCGGTGGACAGCTTCGCCTCGGAGGGCGCGCGCGGCGGGTGCGCGGACGCGGGTGTTGGCGCCGGCGTGTCGTAGCACAGCGTGATGTTGTCGATGGAGAGCGCGCGCTGGCCGGCGGCCGGTGCGGGGAAGGCGCGCCACTCGCCGCCCTCCCGCCCCTCGCGCTCCGACACTCGCGGCGTGTACAACGACTCTCTGCAACATTTAAACCCAAACGACAATAATTAAGAATCGATATAGAAGATATATAAGTGGCATTCGTCGATCAGTCCCTAAGCCAACCATACTATCATATTATCGTACTAGAAACAGAACTAGGTACCTGAGTCGGTTCTCGGCGTCCTCGCGGCGCTGCAGCAGCTGCCGCTTCCAGGCGGGCACTGCGGCCGCGCGCCTGCGCTCCGCCTCGCCCGCCAGCTCGCGCTCCAGGTCCCGGCGCGCGCGCTCCGCCGCACGCCGCGCCAACATCTGTCGCTTCCACGCCGGGATCAGGTTGCCGGCGGCGTCGCGCTCCGGCACCTGCGCACAGCCCTGCTCGACACGCGCCCACCCCACACCCAACGCTTACAACGCGGCCGGTCCGCGCGTCCCCCGCGCCCACCACACCCACCGCGCCCACCGCGCGCAACGCGCTCTCGGCGGCGCAGGGGGCGCGGGGGGCGCGGTGCATTCTTCGACTACAAAATACTTTTAACTCTAAGTTAAAAAATATATCCTACATGGACAGGGATCACTTTGAAGGTTTATCGTAGCGCACAAATATCGTAAAGAAATACAAATAATGTAGTAAGCAACCATTTGTCAATGAGCTCTGGTCCTCCTTCGATTCATACCATTCGTATTGGATTCATATCAGTAACATCACGGCATTAACCGAAAGAAAAGCAAGCGATTTGTCGTTAAACCGATCTGACGATATGCAACAAAGTACTAATACGACAATATAAAATCGCAAAAACAAGAAGTCGCTATATCCAGTACGAGATAACTCTGCGTGGCCAACTATTATTTCCTTCTTCGCGGAGAGAAATGACTAATGGCAACAACAATAATTGCCAATTAACGATTTTTTCCAACTTAACCAGTCAATTACTTTTCGTTAGCAACAATTTCCGCACAAACACTATACTGCGAGTACAGACCATATAACTGACGGCTCGCGATTCTTTCTACGTTTGAATGATTTTGCAGTCTTTTTCTATTTATACGTAGAGGCAAGATGTACCGTTGTGTCCGGAGCCGAGCTACGGCCGTTTCAGCGTATGCGATGTCTGGCCAACGCCAACGGACGAGGCCTCGTAAATTATTGCAACTTGAGTGGATGTTAAAGTATAACATTAATATCTATATCTCATGCTAGTCCAGCAGTGACAGTCCGCGGCCGCAGCGACTGTAGCGTGTCATTCATTATTAAATTGACAATCCCTGACCTGAGCCACAGTAAAGGTATCCCACAATTTCACTCGATATTGTGTCGCTAGTAGGTACAGTCACCGACACGAGAAGACGCTGAACTAAGGCGATCTGCGACACAGCACGCGGCACATTTATAAAGTCGCGCTCGCCGCCCTGCCGCTTCTTTACAGAATGTAAAAAACGTAATCGTGTCAACTATAGTCAAGTTTAGTTTAATTAATACTTGAATAAAAACAAACTTAACTAAATTTGATTTAATTTAGAAATAGACACGATGAATGAACACATTTTGTTTGTCTATTGCGTCCCATTTACACGCTTTTTTGTTTAAAATATTCACTGTATTTTTAGAATTTAAGATACAGGTGTATATGAAATGAGCGTCATATACCTATATGTACTCTAATGTGACAGCTGTCCGTCTGTATCGGTGCGGAGTCGGCACATGTGAGGCGGCCGAAGCAGACCGGAGAAAGCGTAACAACGCTGCCGTCGCCGCCGCAACGCGCTCTCAAAATAAACTAAAACTCATTCGGATCGTTAGCTAATTAATATAACGCGTTAAAACCACTTTCTTTCAACGTCAGTAAACGGCAATTACTTGCGCAAAGTGAGCCAGTCCAACGCAGTACAATGCAGTGCAGCCGCCCGCGCCGCCGGATGTTTGCGATATGTAAAATAATCGAAGTCAAAACCAATTCTGAGTTAACATATTTAACTAACTATATCTTTTTTCTTGTACCCGTAATTAATAAAACTCACTAACAACCACAACGCACAGTGCAAACTATAGTTATTCGTTTCTGTTATTCTGTATGGAAATTCAAACGGAGAAATGTTTTTCCTAAGCAAAATTATTAGTAAGATTTACGAGTATACTTGACAATTTTCAATAAAAACCTTGAGTTATGAGACTTTTCGGATATTCTAGATATTCAGCCTCGACGCAGACAAAGTGACCGGCGACAGGTAGTTGCGTAGTAGTGCGTATAACGAGAGCATTGCGAGAGCCGCTGCACGACACCACATTTTACTACGCGACGACTTTCTCCCCGTTGTCATCCATCGGCCGAACCCAATAATTAATATCGAACCATTTATGTTTAACTAATCTAAACGTTGTTTTCCGAACAGCAACCAGTCGGCCGGAAAGAGCCCCCGGACGCGGAGCATGCGGACCTTCACAGGTTGTTCGTCGCCAAATAAACCCTCAAAATGTTCGTCAAATACGATTCCGATAACGTTAAAATCATCACATCAGAAAGCGGAAACATCAGATTAAAAGTTTAGTTAATTATACATGATGCATTAACGGAAATTTTGATAGAGTGCGCGTACAACATACAACATTGGTATAGTGCAGCAGTGCAATTACCTGATCGACGAAGTTGTCCGCCGTGAAGCGCTTCGTGAACTCGGCAAAGGTCTCGTTGTCCTGTAGGCTCTCGCGGCGCGCGCGCTCCACACGCAACTTGCGGATGCCCGTAATGTCCCTGGACATCTTCAACTCCTCGATGAGGTCCGTCTTCGCGCTGCGGAAGTCCGCGGCGCTGGGCAAACACTGAAGACTGAGCGAGCGCGCAGGCGCCGGTGCCGACAGCGTCTTGCCGGCGGGCGCGCGCAGCCGCACCGCGCATAGCTCCGCACTGCTGATGGCGGCCAGAGGCTGGTGTGCGGGCGGCGGCTGTGGAGGCGCGGGTGCGGCAGGCGGCGCGGGCGGTGCGGGGGGCGCGGGCGGGGCGCCCCCCTCCGCCGCGCCCTCGTCGCGTTTGCAGGGCGCCGTGATGGTGCGCAAGTACTCGGAGGGTTTGATGAGGCGATCGGGCGCCGCGTGCGGGAAGGCGGGCGGCACGAAGGGCAACGCGGGCTGCTTGTTGACGAGGTTGGGCGCACGAGGCCGTTCGCCGTCTGCCGCCGGGCCCGCGGAGCCGCGCCGCGCTGCAACACGCCGACGCCGTTAGTGGGGAGTGAAAGTCCCAGTAGCGCAAAATACTTATTTTGCCTAAACTCTTTTAGTTCTGAGCATTTTTATATATTCTGACACATTAAATTGAATTGTAACATCTAACTTGAGAACAGTCGATGTTTCGGCAAAAGGCGCAGGCTGCGACTGACGGCGGCGAGCGCCCCGCCCCACCTCGCGCTGCCCCTCGCTACCGCAATGCGAGCAAAAACTAGCCTCGTTGAGTGCGAGCAGCGAACAGTGCAGAGTACGACACACTCCGGCATAACGGAACTATGTTAAATGCTTGACGGAATGCTCTGTTATTGTGTAAACTTATGATATTCTCTGCCGTAGATCGCTTGGCAGGATGTGGATTTTCGGGTTTGTAATTTGTACATAAGCAAGTTCACTCCATACTCCATGGGACTCATACTCACACAAACAGCGGCAACGATTTTGAATGTCATTATCGGTAGGGGGGATTATTGATCTTTTGGAATTTACTGCTAGTTACTGTAACAATGTAAACTGACCACATCGGCGCGGTGTGGCTTCACGTACTTGCCTACACCAGTATAAATCTGCCAGTGATCACAACTTATTTCTTTTGTTTGAGATGAATCTGCGGCCAACTTTCCATATGTTGAATATATAAAGGTAAAAATATTAATTACGGACGAAAAGGTTTAAGCAAAAAATGGCAGCGTTGCACAGACAGGTAATGTAGAACGGGGCGCGGGGCGAGGGGCGCGGGCCACTTGTGAAATTTTCCGCTCCAGTAATTGATTACATTTGATTGCTTTGCCTTGCGAACTTTAATTCTTTACACCTGTAGCAGCCGGCCGCAACGGCGAGCCTCAGTCTCCTTGGCTCATGTCATCTCGTCAACGGAACCACCACGAAAAGAATACGGTTCGACTTGCTTTTGCGACAAATAGTACCTAATGCTACTCGTATTATAAACTCGGTATATAAGTTGATAGATGCGACTAAAACGTCAACATTCTTGTTTTTAACGTCCTGATCAATATTAAATTGACATGGATTTTGATAGTCTAGCGTGTCTACCATTTCCTTGAGTCTTGAGACCGTATTGCAGACGTCAGGTATTGCGGACCTCTGGTATTGCGGATGTCTTATGGCGTGGTTGACCACCTCTGTGTTTCCGCTGCACGTTTTGGCACGTTCTTATGTATATAAAAAAGTCTTGGCAATTCGTCTTCCAAGCTGGTGCTAAACCGAATCTAAGAAGCAAGGCGTCACGCTTCGCGTCAGTTCCGGTCTGCTCCCGCAGCTGTGTGGTGCAGCTGAGCGGTTAATCAACAACATATAACAATCAATATATTGTTGACGTGATATAATCAATTTGCATTATACGAGGATAAGATCAAAGATTCGCGATAAATGCCGCTTTTGTTATGAAACAATCGCCAGTGGCGACATCAGTAACAGAGTTGCGCTGTGGTATGACGTTTTGTAGCGAGGCTGAGCAGTATTTTAACCTTGAAGGATGAGGTTTCAATTAGTCTATGCTGTCCGGAGCAGATTTGAGGTGACTAATAAAATGAAATGAAGAAAAAGTTTAAGAAAGTCGCTGTAGCCGTATGCTAGGACGGCCCAAACGGAGTGTAGTTGTTGCACCGACAACCGACTGCCTCGCGCTAGCACTCGCACTGGCACTGCACTGGCACTGCACTGGCAGTTGTACCCGACCATTGTCAATATACGCAGCCACATTGCTTACTGTTTACTGTTGTCTAAGATGGGCACAGCTTGCACACGAGTGCTGTCAAAACATTTAACTGCAGTGGAGCTCTGTACCCGCGTAGGTTTACATTCCATAGATGTGACGCGGATACTGAATCCGCTAATATGGAACGACAATTAGTATGAAAGAAATATAATATGTACACTAGTACAGACAATAAGTAAGAAATATACTTATAATATTTTTGTTGCGCTGTAAACTAACTAACAACATTTCAAATTAAGCTGCAATGTTCAGTAAATAGCATTTGTGTTTTAGTATTAAAATTTCTATTTAATTCATTCAATTGGTTGCACTTTTGTAAAGGCCTTCTAACTACAAATCCCGAAGCGATAATAAAAGCCGCAAATTTAGACATGATGTGTCCAGATACCGCGAGTTGCCAAATGTTACCGTGAATGTACAAATCGGTTGCATTTTTTAACCCCGAATTGTAAAATAGCGAATCGCGACTAATGGAACCACGAACGCGAGCGTTTACTGTATAATATTAACTAACGCTGGAGTAGTCGTAATGCCTCAGTGTACCAAAACGTGTAATAACATATTTCGGCAAGCAGCTACTAGACCATATAAAGTGTTGTAGAATGAAGAAAATAATACTTACAAAACCTTTCTGTGTATGACTGTAAATGACTTATCAGCTCGGAGAGAACAACACAATACGATTAAAGCACTAGTCAAGTGTCTCTAGAGGACATGCACTGGCAACCGCAGACCACACAGGCCATCCACCTGATTACTACACAGAGCACAGCGCAAAGAGCGCAAAGCGGCCGCGGGAGGAGCGCTCTTCCGACGTGAGCGGCGGCCGTCGCACTCTAATTCCTGATGCCGTCTGTCAGATTAATCGCCGCTTTCCTTTCATCTCCGCCCCCCCCCCCTCCGCCCCACACACCGCGCTACTCTCCGCCGCTCGACTTGACAATTACTTACATTATTTTTATAAGAAAGTGCCATATCAGCGAATGAGCTGAACATGAATATGATTCAACTCCTGACAGCGTTTTTTTTTCATGAAAAATGTGTCTACAACAATAAAAGTGTTGCTCATTACGATAGGTACAGATAATTAATTATCAGGGACAGTATAGTAAAAAGGAAACGTCCACATTCGTTTGGGACGAAAATACGTTTTGCCAGCGCATGAAGACAATGCCCAGGAAAGCTACTACTGCCGGTTGCGTAACTGCGACGTCCCTGCAAGTTGCTATCAGAGGAGCAGGTCGTCTTCCGAAGATTTCACTAAAATCATAATGTTTTTTTTATATCTCGTTTGATATTTTCAGTTCAGAAAGGAATTCAGTGCTTTAACAATTAACGTTATTACAAGACATGTTTATAAATATCTAGTGTTTCTATATTTCAGACACGAGTCACCTTGATATAATATTTATCATATCACTGCGATAGAATGTGCCAGCGGTAACGTTTGTAAACATTTGTACCTCTAGCGCACGCGACACGCGACACCTGAATATTAGATAGTACAACCAAATTAGTTCGATGGCCATCATGATATCGTCCAAGCAGCGGACTCGTTGTGTAAGTGGAGAGGTACCGAGTCGGTCAATTCACTATTCGACGGCAATAAAGTAATCTACTTTCTATTTTCTTTGCTGAGTAATATTTGAGCGATATGACTCTTCTGCGCCCCGCACCTCCCCGCACTCGCAACACACAGGGCACAGGCCAGCAACACTGTATTGTGCCTAAGGCTGAGGAACATTGAGCGCTGTCACCACTCTACCACACACCTCTCCAGTTTAAAGCACAAACTGCTGGCACATTCGAGCAACACATGTAATCGGAAACGACCTCGATTGCCCTGAATTAAGCTTTGGACAATTTTTGGTAATTAATTTGAAAAACTTTGACTATTGTCATAGTAAGTAGGTACTCGTAAGGAGATTTAATTAATCCTTTGTAATAGTACACGCGGCGTAGTGCTATCTGCGGGGCTCATGATGTACAAAACGATGTTTGCTTCTGCGTCGACATCAAATGGAAAGTTGACAAAATTGTAGTTACTCGAGAAGCGACTCATCTATTGTAACATGCGGCGAGATTTTTTGTAAATGTTCGCTTTAATCAGAACGAGACTAACGGCCGGTGAAGTTGCCGTAGAAAGTAAAAAAATATAATGATATACTGACCGAGTGTTAAACTTATTTTGAAATTAAGTTAACAAATTTTGAGAACGTTCGCGTCGCGCATATTGATAACTGTGCGAGGCTACTCGAGGCTCGAACAAAAACATTAAACTAAAATAATAAATATTAATAACTAACTACATTTTTAATTGATGACAGGTTTATGTGCGTGCAATAAATACACACATTGTAGAGAAATATTTTGAATGGTTTAGGATTATCTGCGGAAAGTTGGTGTCGGTTTCGGTCCAGTCGAGACACACTGAGCGCAGTTGCTAAGCGCAGTTACTGAGCGCCTTCTAAACGTTGCGCTTTCTGCCTTTTCTTCGACTTTTATAATTAACTTAATAGTTTCCTTCTTTAAACTCTTTATTTTGAATGTTTTCTTTTTAGCGAAGATTATAATAACAATCAGAGTAATTTTGCACAATTTAATTCCACGTATTAGGTACGTTTCTAAACATTAATTAGATATATTTATTCATTTACACATACTTACTATTTTCCACTGCAAAAGGCTAGACTATATGGTTCTGAAATTCTATGGAAGTAATGAATTATATTGACACGATTTGACACAGCCAAACTAAACTGTGAGCAAAAGGGATGTTTCCCGTTGGGCTGCCCGGCCCACCAATCGATCGACACATGTGATTTTTTTTCACATGGAGACGATGACAATGACAAACCGCTAGGATTAATCGACACAATGGGAAAATATCCCGTTGGGATCCTGTAGTTTCTTTTTTTTTAACATGAATAATCCATCGCTTGACCACGACTTCATCTAAGCTAAGTGAAGACGCGGTCGAAGGATAGAGCGCGCTACCTCAATAAGTGCAGATTCACCCTGCTCTCGAAGGCACCATAACTGGACGGGAACATTGAGGCCGGCAACTTGTAGATACTGTTGGGTTTGTCATCTATCTTCTTAACTTGGAAAATGGTAATCTATACTTAATATTATAAAGAGGAAAGATTTGTATTTTTGTACGTATTGAAATAACTCAAAAACTACTGGGCCGATTTTAAAAATTCTTTCACCTTTTGAAATGAATTTTATCTGTAAGTAACATAGGCTATATTTTATTATTACTAATGTTGAGGACCTATTGATAAACAACATATTTCTTGACTACGGCGTTACAAAATGCTTTTACTTTTCTCGGCTTACGCTGCCTAAACCATTGGATATATATATATAAATGATGTATGAAAGAATTGTAGTACTCAAAAAGTTCTACAGAATATTCCGCGAGGGCACCATATGTTTCTATCTTTAACGGTTTTCTTACAATAGCCATTTTTTTGTTTACAAAATATATTAAAAACTGCACGCTATTTGCGATGTTCTTTTATTGGCTTCAACATTAGGCCTTATCCAAATAAATGCGTTTGTTGTCAGGAGAATTTATTGTAGAAAAAATTGTCCTTGACAATATTTAAATTGAACTAATAGTTTAGAAAATATTGCGAACACAAACAATAAGTGTAACCGAAAAATCAGTACTACTAAGATTACGTAGATTGTACGTACGTATAATTACGTAGATTACTACTAAGTTAATACTTTAGGTGATAGGTTGAAAAAAGGGGCGAACGTAATTTTGAAGTTCAAAACTCCGCACGGGCGAAGTCGCGGGCAACATGGTATTATATACAACTTATAAGATATCACTTTGGTGAAAGGCAATATGACAGAGTAACAGAACGCGTCGCCGGTGTAAACAAGAGTTCCTCGTACTTACCGAGTCTGTTTCTGAGCTCCGAGGGGCGGAGCGCGGGCTCCTCCAGCAC